>NW_020173770.1:4392860-4409864 GCF_003031525.2 Neophocaena asiaeorientalis asiaeorientalis | reverse complement strand
GGGCTGAGAAGCCCCCTTTGCCCCCGGTCCAGTCAGGGTGTTCTGCCGAACGATGTGCAGCTTCGTGGACTGTCGGGTGAGGCTAAGAGGGAGAGCAGGTGTGCTGAGGTCACTCTTTTATTTTAAGCAAAGGAGAGACAACAGATGCCTTACCTGATAAGCTGTGCGTTGTCATGGGATTTGCGAGGTAGAAGCTTCATCTTTCTCCAGTCCAGAAACTCGTGGAGGCTCGTGAATGGGTCCTGACTTATGGAGCATTTGTCGATGTCATTCCACACCTCTACACCCACCAACACGATTCGAATGTTCAGCGGTCTGTAAAACTGAGGGAGACAGAAGACAGGCATCCCTGGGGGATCACGTTAATGAGAACTTACCAATGCCGAGTAGAACAGACTGGCAAGTTCTGAACGTCATTGCCGTGACATGAAAAATCTCTCTGTGCTCCCTTGTCCCCGTGGCATTAGAACTGGAGGAATATTTTCAGTGTCTGATGCAAGGTGATGTGCTAACCGGGTTCTCAAATGTGGTTGACCAATTAGATGTTAGAGTTGCCAGCCTTTTTGATGTCTGCCCTTATTTGTAGGGAAGCACACATTTCAACCGATTCACTGGTGATTTGAAATGGGCGTATAGATGTGTTATTATTGCTAAAGTCCTTACATTACAGCTAAAGACTGCCAGTTCATATCTACTGCGAGAAAAACAGTAAGTGAATTAGGGTCTTTCAGACACTCTGCCAAGTGCAGTAATTTGTTCATTTTAAGAGAAATGTTCTACCTGTGAGTTACTGAAAATGAATCTGTATTAATTTTTCAGCAAAAAATCAGATTTTGCTGACCCTGTCATATTCTGTCACCTATAACTGACCCAGAAGGTTTTAATTGAATGAACAGATCAGTATCTTTCAGGGTGATAAAGGCATGCACAGAACCCTTCTCCAGGAACTTTGAGGACCATTCTTCCCACAGCCGGTTCACCAACAGCATCATGGGAAAGGTCTGGTAAGGGAAATTCCTCTGTTTTCAGGCATACCACTCACTTCAAGTCTTCTTGCTTTTCTGCTCCCCACCCCCATCTTTCTGTGTCCTGACTTCAACCTACAGCCCTTTCTCCACAAACAGATCATCTTGGGTTGGAAGCAGGTAGAGCAACTCTTCCAATGTCTATGGGATAGTTTTGTCCCAGACGAGCTTACTACCTTGCTACCCCCATGGTATCACACAGACATGGAGACGGCTCTTTGCTCAGGGTCCAGGGGGTAAGGAAGTGGGAATCATCTGGCTGGCTGTACAGTCTTTCAAAGCCTGCAACGTGTAAGGCAGTGCGCGATGAGAACATCCTCATCTTCCGATACTCCAGGCAGCCAAGGAGAAAGATGTAGCAGCTGAAGTCAAGCTCCAGATGGGAGCAGGTCCTATTCTTCGTTGCTAGAAACCTCTGAGCCAACAAATAACAAAAATCACAGAAGCTCTGCATCTGATAGTTAAGCCCCATTCCAACGTGCTGAGCTCAAGGGCAATAAACTCCGTGAGGCTGAGCACTGACCCCGGGTTCTGACCCACAAAAGGCAGGTTCATCTTTTCCCTCGCTGATCTCTCCCCAGTCATCTGGTGAGTATTAGGTTAGCAGAAGAGTGTGACTGAAGCACAAACTACATCACAGAGTCTAAACTGATAACAGCGGTCCAAGTTGGTTTCAAGCAGATAACAATTATGGGCATTACATTAATAAGTCAATGAGACAATTATATGACCTCAATGCTGCCTTACAGCTCGTTTTTAATCAGGAATTGCTTCGCCTGTGGTATCCACTTGCGAGCTCCCAGCCCAGGCTTTCCAGGCAAAATCAAGGTCCTGGCCCCATCTGGACTCTGAGTGCACATGCCTGGTTGCTATGCTTCCCTGGAGAGCTTACCCTTTCGGCTGTGTTACAGACAAGAGTGATCAGAAGGCGGAAATGCAGGCGATCCAGTGCCGACGTCCACGCCAGCCTGCCAAGGGACATCCTCAGGGTCAGAGGCCCCGCGTGGGCCGCAGGGTCGTCATCTGTGCTGGGGACACCATGTTTTTGCCTCTAGAGAGTGTCATATGGAAGTGGTCGCTAAGGTCTGTCAAGGTCTAACTGTCGTCATTTCTCAGAGCTGGCTTGGGGGCTTACTGATCAAGGGTCTTTTCATAATAATAATGGGTTGCAGTTTCCATTTATTAGCCGTCTCAAATCACAGAACAGATTGCATATCTAGAAGCATAAAATACAGTCCCTCCTCTCAAAACCGGTGCTATGGATTAACTGTCGCATATGCTAAACTCACGTCATGTCATCACAGCAGTCCCATTGCTGCCTGTCGGGATGCTCTTCCCAGGGCTCTGCTGGTGGCTTCCCTTCGGTTCCTCCTAATAACAATGACCACAGCTAACACTTAACGAGCATTTCCAACGTCCTAGGCACAGTGCCACGCGCTTTCCAGCCCGTAGGTCTCTCAGTCCTCGCGACACTCTGCGAGTTAAGAACTATTATTATTTCCGCGTTACGGTCAAGGACGTTGAGACAAGGAGGGACCAGGTAGACCGCTCGAGACATGACTGGCATAGCCGGGTTTAAGCATAGGCAGGCTGGTGCCCAGGTTCTAAACCACTAAGTAACCCAGCCAGGTAAGGGCGAGTACTGAGATTCCCTTCCAAGATGATCCATTGCGACCCCAGGCCCAGAGAGAAGTACAACTGGAGCTTGGCAGCTGCCTGCCTAGCCTATGAATCCCAGGATGCATGTGGACACCGTCCAAGACCAGCTGAATTGAGTCACCCGTTAACATAGCCGCACAAGAATCTGGCTGTATGCTAGGCTTGGCACTGGCACAAAGAGCGAGGATTAGGATACCTTGCTCCCAAATGCTCAGAGGTCAGCGTGAGGCTCAAGGCAGGGGACACTTAGCCATTATTCCAGTAAATGCCAAGCGCGTGAACTGCCGAGAAGGGCGCAAACAGGAAGTTCAGGGGATGCTGGGCTTGAGGGCTCAAAGAAGGCTTTCTAGAAGAAGCAGATCTGAGAAAACATGGGTAGGATTACAGGGAGGTCTGCTGGGGTCCAACACGGGAATGTGCACCCCTCAGGCAACTGGTTTGAGAAGGGGGGGACGAGGACTCACACAAGAGGGGAAATACCTGAAGTTAAACTCACGGAAGATGAGTCCTTCAGAAGTAGGTCACAGAGGTGCAGCCTGAACGGATGCGCAGCTGTTGCTAACTTCGTCACGAGTAAGAAGCAGGACAGATTGGAGGGGAGAAGCCAAAGAGGCTGTCACTTAACTGGGCAGCCACACACCCTGCTGCTCCCGCCCTGCGGTATGACTGGGGCCTGGGGGAATGTCTTACTTCCCACCGTAAAGGGTTTGTCTGCCAGTACAGCACCGGACACCCTCTCCGCGTTTCACACACAGGGGAATTGCCTGAACATTTCTGAATGTCACCTCTGTCCCTAAATCACTTCTCGGACTCTCAGTCCAGGACGTGCTTCTCCCTCTTCCCTTCAAGCCAGTGCAGCCGGCCAAGCAGTTACTAGTTAAGAATAGCTAAGAAGAGCCAAGATTTCTGCAAATGAGGAAGTTGCCACTGGAACAGTCATTGTTTTTTAAGCCAAGATGCTCCCACTTGTAGTTGCAAAACTGAACTTTGGCGTACTTGCTAGAGCCCAGGGCCCATCAGTTAGTAGACTTGGGTGAACAGGACATCAAGGAGCCTGGGTACCCCAGTGGGTCTTCAGGGTCTGCTGGGGACAGACACATATGTGCGCTCAGCTTTCTTCTTGCCAGAAACACAGGAACACGCAGGCTGGTGAGCTCCACGGAGTCTGTCAGGACCTTTCTCAGATATATTGTTCTTTAATTACCAGGGCAGATTATTGACAAACCCCCAGTTACTCATTTCTGGTTTTGCAAACTGAAGCAAGATATAATACAGAATAATATGTAGAGAAACACAAACATGGAAGACCAAGCACATCACCTTAAAATAGGATTTCAGCGATTACCAGCCCGAGTTTAATATTGTTCATGGCTTCTGTTTACTGCCAAGGCCTAAGAAGTACTTGAATTCTTTGCTTTCATCTGGATGTTGTCCCATCTCACTGGAGGCGTCTGGAATGTACTCGCCCAAGGCCCCACCCAGGCCAATCAAACCAGAGTCCCTGGACTGAGACTTGGAATCAGCATTTCGAAAACAAACATATAGACAAACACACACACAAACAAACCAACAAACCTTTCCAGGGCATTCTAATGCCCAGCCCAGACTGAGAACCATGTCTGACTCCTACGGTCTCTGGCATAACCTCTGGGATCCATCTCTCACCCTCCCTGCCAGAAGGACTTGCCATTTACAAAAATTCTCCTGCATCCACTTGACTTTAGGATAAAGTTTAATTTTCAAAAAGTAGCTCTTCAAAATATATCAGCAAGCATGGGCCGCCTGGGAGTCTGACCTGCCTAAAAGTTCTGGTGGACGAGGATGGTACCATCTCAGGGTGCCATCAGCCATCCGTGTTTTTTCCCGCTTTCAGAAAGTTCCATCCAGCCATAGCCTCTCTCTGAGCACCAGGCCCTGATCTCTGACTGCTCAGGGTACCCCAGGAGACTCCCGCCCTCGCTTCTTTGGGTACGAAGCCTCTTTCACCTGTCATCCCAAACTTGGGCTCATTGGGACCCCCGCTCATCTCAGCCTCTACTTCTGCTCAGTCAAGGAGGCCTGGGATCCACAGTAAGCAGGTAGAGTCAAGGTCAAAAACTCCCGCAGGGGAGACCAGGGCTTATTCCTGGCGCTGCCTTTCAATGCTGTTTGAACATGTGCTGATTACTTAACTAGCCTCTGCAAACCTCCGCTATAAAAATGGGAATACTGGTATCCACCCAGGAGTGTCTGCAAAGCACTTAGAGCCTGGCACGTAGCAACTGCTCAGTACATTTATTAGGAACCATCCCTTCAAATGTCTCTAAATCCTCGTCTTTCTCACATCCCCACTTCCCCAGCCCCGGGTCAGATCTTCATAATTTCTGTACAATAGACGCCTACCAGCTGTATTTGTCTTTGGTAACTCCATCCTCCACACTAACTGCAGGCACAGCTGTGTGTGATCCTGTGTGTCTCCCCTGCTTAAAAACATTCACCTTGCTCTCCACTGACGGCAGAATAAAATCCCGATGGGGTCTAGATGGCTCCGCAGGGCATTCAAGGCCCAGCCACTGAATCCCCTGCAGCTTCACCTGCTCCTGCCCTAGCTGTGCACACACACAAGTGATTCTCTTCTGCATCCCCATAGCAACACACACACACACACACACACACACACACCGCTTAGTTAGATGGAGTTACTCTCCATGTCCAGACCTGTGGGGAGCAAGCCAGGCCCTCCCCGCCTGTGCTCCTGGTGAAACTTTACTCACCTTGCAAAATCGCCTCCCTGCAAAGCCTCCCTGATGCCCAGGAAGAAGCAAGTGATTCTCTTCTGCATCCCCATAGCACCTGATTGACAGCATCGACCTGGTTCCCACCATGCCGGTCCATGCTAAGTGGCTTATGGGTCTGCTTCTCTACGAAGCTGTGACCTCCCTGAACAGATGGACCACATCTGATACATTCCGAATTCTTGGTGCACACCGCTCGGTACCGCCCATAAGTCCTCGTAGAATGGAGTTGAATCTCCGGAAGGCTTTTGTTTTCATTTTCCCGAAAGCTTTGAAAACTCACTTTAAATATTATATAATAGGATTGTTTGGAAACATAGCTACCATGAAGCATCCACAAACTGCTATGTGTAAAGTGTGAGCATTTCAGAGAATCCCGGCCATGAGAGGTTCAGCAATGAGCCGGGGCCCCTTTCCTCTCCCACTGTCCTCAGAGGCAGGAGACAGGCTATTGCTAAGAGTTATGGTTACGTTCAGACGGGGGCTGCCAGCCACATAGCACGTGAGAACCACCTGGGAGCGCCTACAAAGCCTGATGTCCAGGCCCCACCCAGACACCCGAGCAGCAAGGCCTTTGAAAGCTTCCAGGCAACGCCAACATGCTCTGCGCTGATAGCCCTCAGCACCAAACAGCCCGACGCTCTCCCCGCAGGGTCTGTCGCTGAAGGCAGGTGGCGTACGTAGATTAGATGGTTCCACCTCCTTGCGAACAGGTCGCATAAGGAGCATTGGCGAGCAAATACACCTGGGTCAGAGCAGACTTTCAGGATCTCTTCCAGCTCTGAAATCACCTTTGCAAAGGTGAGCTCCCTCCCGAGTTCTCGGTGAGGAATTTTCTGACAGCCGATTGAGCCGAAAGCCGATTTCTGTGTCCTGGGACTGTGGAGCCCGTGGGTCCCTTATCAGTGAGAGCTCACCCTCAGGGGGCCTGTGGGACCTGCCCAGGGAGACCTGAAAAGAGGCCTGCTTGGAGCTCTCAAGAGGGTCAGATGCACCCTATTGGGATTCTGGATCTAACTGGGGAGGTCAAAACGCCTTCCTGGCCAGAAGAGAGCCTGGCGGGAGATGGATGCCAAGGCCACCGAGGTCCAGACAGCGTGGGGTGGCATCTCCTGTAGCTGCTCCAGGTCCCAAGAATTCTCAGAAGAAGGGGAAGTTGGGTACCAGCCCAGGACCGGAGGCAGAACCCGACCTTCCTAAGTCAGATAGGATGTGTTTCATTCCCTCCACCTCATTCCCAAACATTTACATGCTGTGAGTGATCTAATTACCCCCAAAGAACTTACCTTGTCAACGTGATTAGCGATCTCTATTAATCGTTGTTTGACTTTTTCCAGGTCTTTTCCTTGCCTCTGAAACTTAATAATTTTAAATGTTAGCATTAACAATGGCTAGACTATCAATCAAATCTCATCTTCCCAGCTCCTGGAAATGTGGTCTCAGGCTCTGCAAATCCCCCAGGGCCCTCCCTGGTTTATGGTGAAGTGAGCTCCCATCCTGCCCAGTAATTTCCCCATCCAGGGACTTTCTGAAACTCCCTGAAATTCACCCAAGCCAAGTGCTCAGAAGACAGTAACTTTTGTGAATTTTCCAGCCTCATAAATGATGGAGGCAGTGACATGTTTTGGCATCGAGAAAACAGACACAACCAGAAGGCCGTCCAAAGCCATTCTTCATATCATCAACTTGATTTTAACTTCCTCCGAAATCTCCTTTATATTTGTTTTTAAAAAATTAAAGAGTGAAAGTAATAGAAGCGCATGGCAACAAGTCAAACAATACAGAGAATGGATAAAAAGTTAATAAATTCCCACTTCTCCCGGCTAATCTGAACTTCCAGAGTGGGAACAGTTGCCTGTGAAATTGTCAAATCTGTTTCATTCATATGCGTTGAGCCAGTCTGGGAGAAAATGTCACCTAATTCATAATAGGTAGTAGAGGCAAGAAAAGGACACAGGGAAGATAATCTAAAAAATAATTAAAAATTAATTAAAAGAAAAAAAAACTAATACAGCATCAAGCCCTACTTTGGAAGGTAGGGTTTTTCTGCTGTGTCTACAGCCTTGATTCATTCATTCATTTTGGTTTAGGACATATCGGACATGTTTAAACTAAACTTTTCTCAAAAGTGTTTTAGAATACATTCTAAAACCATCTGCCATTTCCCACAAATAACTCTCCCTGTTTGGAGAGCTTAGCTACATGCAGTCCTTGCTAATATTTTATAATACCAGATACATTTTTAATATGTTATACTTTATAATATCAGGAAACCACTTTTTTCAATGGGTTGTATACAATGCTTTTAAGACCTCATGGAAAATGAGGTTAAATAAAGCAAGTAATAACTTGCTAAACATTTTCTTTCGCCTTTTTTCTTTTTTAAACCAACCAAGAAATTTCAGAAAGTTCTTACCTCTCGGTTGTCTGCCACAATAACGAGCTCTACATACTTGGTCGTCTTGAGGGTCTCTCTTTTTTGCTGCCAAAAGTAAACATGGGTTTAATTTCCCTGACTGCCTCTCTGGGGCTTCCCGAACACTGTCAATGTCTCTCGACTCAAGCACTTGAATTAGGGCCCCACCCCGCCCTACTGACATCACTGGCTCCCACACCTCTGTCCCACCTAGAAGTTCACCTCCAACCCCCAAAACCTCTGTAAAACCTTCTCAACGTGAGCGGCCACTTTCCATTTCCATCTGGGAAATCCTTAAAAAGGAATCTAACCTTTCTGCTGAATCACTGATTATAGGATCAGAACAAGTTGAGATCATTATTAAACAAAACACATATGTAAACAAGCAAAACCAAAGCTCTCTCTGGAACAGGAGCCAATGAACTCTTCATTTCGGGCTGGATGTAGCACATTTCAAGATCACTACAGAAGATGATGGAATCAGGGTCTCACGGGTGTTCCCTTTGCCTTTGTGGTCTAGTTTTGTGATGTGGGAAAAGCCGATATATAAAGCGAATATATTTTGAGCAGGAACTGCATAGCCCTTCTGGGGAAACACTGAGTAGTCCATTCCAGGGAGCTGATTTCTGCAGGTGATCATTTTAAAATCTGGTTAGAAGCAAAGGAAGAATAGGGAACAGCCAGGCGGATAAATGGGGAACAGAGCCAGGCGAGAAGAAGGTGCTAGGAGGAAAACCAGAACGGAACAAGAGAAACAGAATAGGAAGAAACAGTGTCAAGGAAAAAAAAAAAAAAAAAGACTGAAACATGCCACGGGAGAAAAAGGATTGGTAGGAGTGCAATAGTTGAGGAGAAGACAGAGATTGTATATCAAGGGGTAGGGGCTAAAGATGATGCAGAGAGCCCAATAGGAACTCCCTCCCAAATCAAGGCAGCCTCTGAAGTGGGTGACATTTTAATCATGTGTCTTCAAAAAACATCTGTACTCTTCCATGAATTACTGGGAGAATCCCAAAGGCACTTTCAGGAGAAAAAAAAGCAAGTCGTGGAGGGTGGTCTCAAGAAGCAAACATTAAAAACAAAAAACAAAGCCTTCAGTTTCTGCAATAAAATGCAGTCGGAGGAAATGAGGGTTGAACTGGTCTCGGTCCTCATAACTGATATCACTGCTGTGGGAGTTAACTACACACACTGCTTAATGTTGAAAACTTGCATGTTATAACCACGCTTTCAGACAAAAGCAAAAATGACCAAGGCATGCTTTGAATCAGCTTTCCAGTCACATAGTCCTGAGGGAAACATCTTTTATAAAACAAATCCCCATCAGTCCGCGATCTTCCAAACAGATTTTTACAGGAAAAATGTTTGTATCATAGCAGTGTTCCTCCTTGCGGCCCAGCTTTGCTGATTCATGAATTTAGGTATCCCTAAAGAAATCTGGAAACCTTATGGAGGAAGGAAAAATAAAGCACCATGAAAGGTATAATTTCTCATACTTTTACAACGTTACAAGGGACAAAAGTTAAGCTTTGTAACTATACGTTGTAGGCATGCTTTACGGTGAAAACGACATACACACAGAGGAAAGAAGATTAGCCCCAGTGGTACCCACTGGTTTATGCAAAATGAGACACCTTCTCGAAGTGTGAAGATCTTGTCCCTTCTCCTTATTCAGGTTTGGAAAGCAGAAGCCTCTTTTCCCCCCCATAATTCCCTGATTTACCGTTAACAGATTCAGCTCATCTTACAGAAGAAAATATAGCTCTCTTAAAGAAAAAATAAACTAGCCTCCCATTGAAAAACTCATAGGGAGAGCCCTGGTTGTTCAGATGTTTACACCTTTCAGACTGCAAAGGGGTGAAATAAATGACCAGGGGATATTTCCAAATGGCCTTGGATCATCATTTAGAAAATACACAATTCCAGATAATGAAAACAAACACATGAACCCAATTTTCCTGTCTCTGCAGTTTTCAGAGAAGTCCAAATTTTCTCATGAATGCAGAGAATTGCTAGCTCAGAGAGAAACTTAACCACATAATAATAGAAAGCCATGGGGGAGTGGCTGGCTCATGGCCGCAAAGGTTCCTTCTTCCCTCAGCTGCACACACAGAGAGGCTTAAATTACCTCCACATGATTTCCACCTATCTGGGCTATCCGGTTTAAAAAAATCATATTTAAAATGTTTGATATACAGAGCAACACTTGAAACTGGTTGCTTGATTGAATTTTCATTTTGGGGGCGTGACGATAAACAAAAGCCGTTCCCCAAACAGATAAGAGTATATAAGCCTCTGAGAATGGCCCAACCATTCTCTACTCCGAGGTGCAGACCGAGGGGTTCTTCGAGTCTTGCGCAAGCGGGAAGCTGTTCCTGGGCCTCTCAAAGTCATCACAGCCAAGTTCTCAGGGAGAATGACCCCTACACATGTTACAACAAGAACCCTGGCATCGGGAACTTAACTCAACCCGAGTCAGAAAACAAGTCGAGATGAGGGTGACAATAAATTCTCATTGCAACTCTCTCTTCCTATGGGCCAGGTCCCTGAAACAGTACAAGTCCTGAGGCTGGGGAGAGCTTGGAGTGTCATAGCAGTGGGCAGGATGGCTATCGTCTGATGAGTGAGGGAAAAGTGTGGATGAGATGTGGCTGAAGATGGAGACAGAGGACAGGGGCCATGGCGAGGAGGCTGGCCGGTAATCTAATTATCGGAGAGCAGTGGGGGACCCTTGAATGTGAGGTTCTTTACACATCACTCTGGCTGCTGGGAGGAGAATGGATTATTGGAGGACCATAGGGGAAGTGGAGGGCGCAGGTGAGCGCTGGTGACAGTTTGAGGCTGTAAGGATGGAGACAGGCAAACAGATTCAAGTTGGATGTTTTAAGCAAACGACAACAACAACAAAACAGTAACAGTGGAACCAGGACCATTTCCATAGACGGTAAGATCAGCAAATTTGATGAATCAGAAGTTTGGTTTAACTTCCTCTGAGTAAAGAAAGATCCTTGTTGGCTCAAGCCAGGCTCCGTGCCTTGCCTCTAAGGCCACTTTATGAATATGTATGAACTGAGTCCTGGTCTCTGCTGTGAAAGGTCATCTCTACCATCCTTACCGACGATTTGCATGGGGACCAAGCACACAGATCATGTCTGCGTGGGGTACAGCCTCTGAGGTCTGGCTAATAACACGGGCTGCAGAACAGCAAACAAACGAGACAAATGCTAGAAGAATGGGCTGAATCTGGTGAACTGAATGTTAATGGGGACAGATGCAAAGTACTGAAATTGAGTCTAAAACGCCAGTGGCAGAAGTGAGAGCTGTTATTTACTCATCTAGAGTTTCAGTCGATACAAGAGTCAACAGGAATCCACACCTGGATATTTTGGAACCTCGGTTCACACTGAGAGATGCTCAGAGCTCAGGGCCAAGGAAGCAATAACAGTGCTGGCTCTGTTATCCACCAAGATTGAAGAACGACCAAGGCAGTAAAGGAACTTGGTATGTATGGCCTCTTAGAGGAGGTACAGAGGTGAGGGTGCTTATATTAGAGAAAAGTTAAACATGTCTGCTCTAATTAACACGTTTTCCAGTAGTTCTGGCCAGTTCCAGATATTCAACTACTACTAGACTCTACAGAAAATACACAGTACCGTTAATACTACTCCCACCATCACTACTGTGACTTCTGTTAAACCAATATGGCAGCCTGTCTAGAAACCCAAAAGCAACAGCCCTGGTCCATTTCAGAGTGGCTGCCTTTGAGGAAACTACGGGGTCTCCCTGACCAGATGTCCTATTTGAACTGAGTAGCCCAAGCAAACATGGCTTTCTAGAGAAGGCACTGACTTTTACATTTGACTCCTAATTATCCATACTAGTGGAGGGGAACAATAGCACAGATAATCCCTGGAGAGCATAATTCAAAAATAATTTACATTTGCCTTCGGGATGTATTATGTGATTTTTCTCCAGCAGCAGATTTGTGGCCTTCACCTTCTTTAGAGTCTGCTCAGGCTTCTGTTAAAATTCGTTTGCATTTTTGAAGGAACAGCTGATGGACAGGGAGGGATCAGTCACAGGAGGGCTGAGTGGCCGGGGTGCTGCAGGCTGGACTTGAAAAGCTGCAGAGGAGGGAACCGGCGAGGAAGCCCTGGGACTGCAGGCACCCTTCCAGAAGCAACTCGGGTTCTCACTAAAATCTAATGTAAAGCCTTGTAAAAATGACAAACAATAGCTCAAGCTTATCTTATAGCCAGTGCATACCCCGAGTGCAGATTTATTCCTGCTGCTCGTCGAAGAAAAACACACACATCTGCTGAAAAATCTCAGTCTGCAGCCAATCTGTGCAATAGTTAACATTTAGTAGGGGCAGAAAAGTGCTGGGAAAAAGCAAATGCAGTTGCGGCAGTGCATAAACTAGATGGGTTCGATGCAGCTACACTGAGTTTTGAGTGTAAATAAAGGCAGTGTTAAGTCTGGCAGGTAAGGGGCACAGAGCATGAGTATTTCCCTTTCATATTTCCCAAAGGAACTGCCCCAAACTGTCTTGTGTATAATTTCAATTCTCACATATTCCACTTACTTGAAAATTGTGTTTTGTATTGTTTTCACAATATAGATGTGCTTTAAGTCAGAGACCTTTTCTCTTCCGTAAAAACAATCCCGACTATTTCTAGAGAGGAATATTGAGAACGTCGTTGAAGCGCATGCAATGCCTCCCCTTTACAACGTAAAGGTTCATTTACACTTGCATACGCATGGTTAACAAAACAACATTGTTATTCAGGTTTTCTCCATCTCTCTACACGTCAAAATGACTGGAGATTACTGTGCCAATCCTAGTTCTAGGGAGCCGTAAGCTTAGGTAAAGAATTAAAATATGGCTGGCAAGGCCTGACCAAGTCAGGACTGACTTCCAAATGAGATGGCAAACATATCTGAGTGCCGTTTAAACTGTCAAGTTATAAATCGCACAAGGTGGATAACGTGTGATCAACAAGGTACTCAAATCAAGACGCCTGGAAAACAAAATGCAAATGTTCTACTTGTTTATGACTGTGAAAGCTACGGCCTCATCACATCTTATCTGAGGTCTGGAATCAAAGGCAAGAGTAAGCGTGAAACAAATATGCCCTGGGACCACAGAGGCCGGTCTTTGGGATTCCATCTCTTAAATCTGTCACTCTAAGATGGCTCAGGGGAGGAGAGCAGGAAGAAGATTCTGTCAAGCTGTTGCTGATGGTGGAGGTGGGGGCACTTTTCAAGTCCTTTTCTCCGGGATTGAGATTCAGTCCCACTACTGAGTGTCAACGTCAAAGTCAGCCACAGTGCCTGACGGGGTGTGATGGGGAAAAACAAGAAAAAAAGAGGTTGCCAGCACCTGCTGCAGAAAACCTTGGGAGGATGTTAACAAACAGAGGAAGTTAGGGTCATATAGGTGGAATCAGGATGGAAAGAATGAATGTAAAGTTAAAATGAAAAGTCCTAAAGCAGTTCAGTTAAAAGCAGGTTAGGGGAACACACACCTCTCCACAGGTAGGAGGAAAATTTTAAGAAGGAGAAGAAATCGCTTAGGATAACGTTTACTGTCTGAATTGAGAAAAATGATTAGGAATAAAAAGAGGCACAATATTTACGAAGGGTTGAGTGGTAAGCTGTAACGCTCAAATTAAAGTCAGGAAGGACAAAGGGTGTCAAATGGAACCTTGAAAACATGTCCCCAGACCATCAAATGTAAGCACATCGTTAAGTGACATCATATCTAGGAATTCTTCATTTCTTGTCAACAGAAGAACAGGAAAGATAGAGATGAAAAATCAGGAAGTCGTTGATAACCTCCTATCAGGTTGTAGTCTTTTGAGTTCAGGGCCTCCAGCCAGATGTGGCTACCCTCACTCCTTTTTAAGAGTTCTGCTGCGGTCTGTGGAGCCCACGTGATACTGATGTAAAAGGGTCAGGCAGCCATTCGGGGTGCAGGTGTCCTGGTGCTGCACCAGGGGGGGACCTCTTAGTCGGGGGGGACATCTGTGGTCCAGACTCCATTAGGGCAGCTACTCTCTCCAGTCCTGCGGCAGAAGGGAAGACCTGTGATGAGCAGACCCAGGGGCAGGTGGCCAGGAAGCAGAGACCCCTCGAGGGAAGTGGGACAGGCGCCCCCTAGTATGGACTGGGGGTAAACACCACCCCTCAGCCACACTGCTGGACCAAGACCCAGGGCAGGCGAGTGGGCAGTGGCAGGGAATGCTGTGCAAATCCTAATGAAGACCCTAATTATAGGGTCTTATTATGAAGACCCTAATTTTGAAGACCCTAATTTTGCATTGGCAAAACCTCCATATTGTCTGTCTCTTCCTGTAGAAGGGAGAGCTGCCCAAGGGTGTGGCGGTTCCGGTTCAGTTCTGTGTACCACGGAGGGCCCCAACGGTGGGGCAGACTCCTGGGTCTAGGCCCAGAAGGTTCTCACCGGAGTCGTGATTTTGTATCCTCTGAGCTCAACTCTACCTAGCATAGGTTAATGAGTCTGAGGCTGACGTTTAATACAACGATGAAGCTTTCAGTATCTGATTATGTTCTGCCCATATCATAGCAACCACCTCCAGAT
Source organism: Neophocaena asiaeorientalis asiaeorientalis (assembly GCF_003031525.2). Taxonomy (NCBI): domain Eukaryota; kingdom Metazoa; phylum Chordata; class Mammalia; order Artiodactyla; family Phocoenidae; genus Neophocaena; species Neophocaena asiaeorientalis. Next base: position 4,395,386 of record NW_020173770.1, on the reverse strand, counting down.
AAACTGGGTAATAACTCCATCCCTCAGACACAAATGGCAAAGTTTCTCCAGACGGCCTAGCAGTGGGTGTCCCTAGCTGGAGCCCCCAGCTCCCCAGAGACACCACGTGGGGTTTCCCTCCTACCCTTCTTGTCCAAGTCTGGGAGGGCGGTGGGAGCCTGTCATGCATAGCGAGGCCCGTTGTGTTTGATCCACAGGATCCCCAGGTGCTCTGCAGGTTCTCCACTGGGAAGAGTTTGTATCTGTTGGTTTCATTTTTCATTGGCTCCAAAATGTAGGTTTTATTTTCGAATGTAATAAGTCCCCTGTTGAAAAAGAAAGAAGAAAAATTATGTAACTTTTAAGGGCAGTTTCTTGTTCATGGCTAAAACCCAGTTCTTATTCAGAGAATCAAAGGAGAAATACCAATTTATTTATATTCTCAGGTCTGAATTAGAAAGGACATTCCTGTACCATATGTTTGCATTGATTTATTTTTGCAAATCTTTTGAAAACCGAGTCTGCGAAGTTTTTTTGTTTCAAATATTTTATGGTAAAGAATCGACTGTGTTTAGTCTTTACGTTTTTCGTTTGCTTGTGTTTTACTTCTCAAGGATATACTGCTGGGGAGAAGAGTTGAGAGAAAAGATGTTTCATCCGCCTAGGAAATAACTAGATCTGGATTAGCAGACATGATTCAGGAGGGAAATCTTTTTTTTTTTTTTTAAAGGAAAATTCCTACACCTGAATTATTCATCCTGATCAACTAAATTTCCTAAATAGTTGAAAGGATTCTGAAATACGGTTAAGTATAAACCTATGTTTTTCTCGAACTTACGGTTATCAAAGGCTAAGGGAGTGGGAGGGATAAACTAGGAGTTTGGGATTCGCAGATATACACTACTATATACAGTACAGATAAACGACAAGGTCCTACTGCATAGAACAGGGAACTATATTCATTATCTTGTAATAACCTATAATGGAAAAGAATCTGAAAAATAACATATATATAATACATATAATTTATACATATATTTACATAAAACCAAATCACTTTGCTGTACACCAGAAACTAACACAACATTGTAAATCAACTATACTTCCAAAAAAAAGAATTAAAGAAGAGTATGCTTTTTTTGTATTTTACTTAGTTAATTTGTGGGAGTACTGGGCATATAACCTGAGAAAACCATAATTCACAAAGAGTCATGTACCACGATGTTCATTGCAGCATTACTAAAAATAGCCAGGACATGGAAGCAACCTAAGTGTCCATCGACAGATGAATGGATAAAGAAGATGTGGCACATATATACAGTGGAATATTACTCAGCCATAAAAAGAAACGAAATTGAGCTATTTGTAATGAGGTGGATGGACCTAGAGTCTGTCATACAGAGTGAAGTAAGTCAGAAAGAGAAAGACAAATACCGTATGCTAACACATATATATGGAATTTAAGAAGAAAAATTTCATGAAGAACCTAGGGGTAAGACAGGAATAAAGACACAGACCTACTAGAGAACGGACTTGAGGATATGGGGAGGGGGAAGGGTGAGCTGTGACAAAGCGAGAGAGAGGCATGGACATATATACACTACCAAACGTAAGGTGGATAGCTGGTGGGAAGCAGCCGCATAGCACGGGAGATCAGCTCAGTGCTTTGTGACCACCTAGAGGGCTGGGATAGGGAGAGTGGGAGGGAGACGCAAGAGGGAGGGGATATGGGGATATATGTATACGTATAGCTGATTGACTTTGTTATACAGCAGCAACTAACACAACAATGTAAAGCAATTATATTCCAATAAAGATTAAAAAAAAAAAAGGACACATTTGCTAAATATTTTAACTTGCAGAGACAGAGGTGGCCTTATGCCATGGATCCCAAGGCATGTCTGACCTTCTGGAGCAGGACAGAGCTCCAGGAGGCTGTGTCCTCCTTCCTGGAAATGAGCCATGTCAGTTTCTTTAAGTGATGGGGGAACATCGGCCTACACACTGGTTTTCCTTTCTCTTTTCCAATGTGGAATAAGAAGTACTTTAACTTAAAAAGGCTCTTCCTGATGTTGAAATCAGTTTTTTCTTTAGAGAAATGAGAACTTGGGTAACAGTAAACTAGCAGCTCCGAGAGTTCCCACACATCTAGCAACTTCTGTTATTGATCAAGTAGACCGCAATCATAAATGCATACAATTTTCAAGCAAAATTCATCTGATTGTAAATAGATGCTTCTAACACAGTGACTCAACCTTTTTTGAGACATGAACCTCCTTATACTCTCCCCAGAAGAATTCCCATCTATGTAGATCCACAGTATTTTGCAGAAAATTTCAGGAGATTCAGGACTATGGATGAGGTCCGTGGGCTCCAGGTTTTAGGGCATCAGTTCCAAGGATTTAAGAAATAGCTTAGGACTTCCCTGGTGGCGCAGTGGTTGAGAGTCCGCCTGCTGATGCAGGGCACATGGGTTCGTATCCCGGTCCAGGAAGATCCCACATGCCGCGGAGCGGCTGGGCCCGTGAGCCATGGCCGCTGAGCCTG
>NW_020173770.1:4249440-4392409 GCF_003031525.2 Neophocaena asiaeorientalis asiaeorientalis | reverse complement strand
AGTGGAATATTACTCAGCCATAAAAAGAAACGAAATTGAGCTATTTGTAATGAGGTGGATGGACCTAGAGTCTGTCATACAGAGTGAAGTAAGTCAGAAAGAGAAAGACAAATACCGTATGCTAACACATATATATGGAATTTAAGAAGAAAAATGTCATGAAGAACCTAGGGGTAAGACAGGAATAAAGACACAGACCTACTAGAGAACGGACTTGAGGATATGGGGAGGGGGAAGGGTGAGCTGTGACAAAGCGAGAGAGAGGCATGGACATATATACACTACCAAACGTAAGGTGGATAGCTGGTGGGAAGCAGCCGCATAGCACGGGAGATCAGCTCAGTGCTTTGTGACCACCTAGAGGGCTGGGATAGGGAGAGTGGGAGGGAGACGCAAGAGGGAGGGGATATGGGGATATATGTATACGTATAGCTGATTGACTTTGTTATACAGCAGCAACTAACACAACAATGTAAAGCAATTATATTCCAATAAAGATTAAAAAAAAAAAAGGACACATTTGCTAAATATTTTAACTTGCAGAGACAGAGGTGGCCTTATGCCATGGATCCCAAGGCATGTCTGACCTTCTGGAGCAGGACAGAGCTCCAGGAGGCTGTGTCCTCCTTCCTGGAAATGAGCCATGTCAGTTTCTTTAAGTGATGGGGGAACATGGGCCTACACACTGGTTTTCCTTTCTCTTTTCCAATGTGGAATAAGAAGTACTTTAACTTAAAAAGGCTCTTCCTGATGTTGAAATCAGTTTTTTCTTTAGAGAAATGAGAACTTGGGTAACAGTAAACTAGCAGCTCCGAGAGTTCCCACACATCTAGCAACTTCTGTTATTGATCAAGTAGACCTCAGTCATAAATGCATACAATTTTCAAGCAAAATTCATCTGATTGTAAATAGATGCTTCTAACACAGTGACTCAACCTTTTTTGAGACATGAACCTCCTTATACTCTCCCCAGAAGAATTCCCATCTATGTAGATCCACAGTATTTTGCAGAAAATTTCAGGAGATTCAGGACTATGGATGAGGTCCGTGGGCTCCAGGTTTTAGGGCATCGGTTCCAAGGATTTAAGAAATAGCTTAGGGCTTCCCTGGTGGCGCAGTGGTTGAGAGTCCGCCTGCTGATGCAGGGGACATGGGTTCGTATCCCGGTCCAGGAAGATCCCACATGCCGCGGAGCGGCTGGGCCCGTGAGCCATGGCCGCTGAGCCTGCGCGTCTGGAGTATGCAAAATTCATCTGATTGTAAATAGATGCTTCTAACACAGTGACTCAACCTTTTTTGAGACATGAACCTCCTTATACTCTCCCCAGAAGAATTCCCATCTATGTAGATCCACAGTATTTTGCAGAAAATTTCAGGAGATTCAGGACTATGGATGAGGTCCGTGGGCTCCAGGTTTTAGGGCATCAGTTCCAAGGATTTAAGAAATAGCTTAGGACTTCCCTGGTGGCGCAGTGGTTGAGAGTCCGCCTGCTGATGCAGGGCACATGGGTTCGTATCCCGGTCCAGGAAGATCCCACATGCCGCGGAGCGGCTGGGCCCGTGAGCCATGGCCGCTGAGCCTGCGCGTCTGGAGCCTGTGCTCCGCAACGGGAGAGGCCACAGCAGTGAGAGGCCCGCGTACCACAAAAAAAAAAAAAAAAGAAATAGCTTAGTCCTCAAGAAACAGCTGAAAAAGTCGGGCGTTCCACCAGTTTCTTTCAGACGATCTGAGCTTGTTTCCAAAGGATGGAGCTTGAAAGGTGTTCCTATAACATCCAGTATTGCTCATTTGTTCAGCCATTTACTCATCCAATGCTTATTGAGGCCCATTTATAGGTGACTATTTAATCTTTCTTAAATTTTAATGGAACAACAGTATTTCAATCCTCAAATAGTATGGAAGGAAAAGGCTTTATTTGGCAAATATTTATTTTGAACGCAACCGGTGAGCGCATACAAGCTGATCAGTTCATTATTATTCAGCTGGTTTACTCCACTAGCCCTGTTTTGTGAAGTGTTACAGGCAGTGAAAGAAACAGCAAGATCATGTCCAGGATGACCGCAGCCTAACTGAGAAGATCGCGCCGAGACACACGGGGCAGCTGGAAAACACTGGAGAGTTAAGCTGTGTGTTACCAATAATCGCGACACTTAACTGTTCAGAGATGGGGCAGCCAGTGTGGTTTGGCGTAACTGAGAAGTTTTGGCTATTTTCAAATCCCACAGATTGATTAAAAGTCATTACATACAACTGTTCTCTTCTACACCCTGGTCCCCTACTCCCAACCCCCCAAACTACAGTCTTCACGTATCTCCAAGTAGATCTATTCATATAGACAGGACTTTGGTCATCAGCTCTGGGGTGGCTTGTATTTTTTTCTTTGAAAAGTGCTTTATGAACTAAAACTTAGATTTCTCAGTTTAGAATGGGTAGTAAGACATTTCTGTTTATTAAAGTTGATTTTGAAAAACCCTAAATTAAGAAAAAGATCTTAAAAAAAAAAAAGGCCAGGGTAAAGTGGAAAATAAATACCCTTGAGGGGAAAAGAGAGATTGGCTAGAAAGCTGACTTTCCTGCCCTAAAAAGAAAATGACACCGACATTTCATTTTGCATTGCAACATTTTCTATTTTGCATTGGATTTCAATAAGCTGAACACTTACGGTAAAATCTGTCACCAAGTTCTAATCACGAGAAGCACATGACCGAAAAAGATTTTCTACTTAATGGAAAATTTCTAGAAATTGTTATTCAGTCATAAAAATGTTCTGGTATCTCCTTTTATCTTTTAAGTCATCCAAAGGCCAGATGTTGAGAAACTGGGGTGAAGCCTTTCCCTGTGCTCCAAACAATTGGCAGCCTATAATACATCTTAATTAAATAATTGCTTTGGACTGTCTTGTGTATAATTAATCATTTAGCTCTAGAGATTGCTGGAAACCACAGTGGACACAAAATTCAAGGATTCGGGGTTTCTGAGATGTGAAAATTCGATGTTCTCACAGCCCTTTCTGGCCCCAAACTAGATAAGCGAATGTAATTTAAGTTGAATGTCATAGGTATTTAGCTGTTAACTTGGAGTTGGAAGTATCTCAGAGTGTGGAATTTAAATCCAGCAGACTTTGAAAGTGGGGTTCTCTTCCCACTGGTAGAGCAGGGGCAGAGAGGTTAGAAGACAGTTGCCAATGTTTGGGAAAGATGAAGACTGTGGGTATCTCCTCTATGGGGAGATTAAGAGGATCTGGAGAACACCGGACTGGCCCTTATGAGGGGAGGGTGAGGCCAACTTCCGGGGCAGTGAGTGGTGGTGAATGGGAGAAGCAGAAGAGAGGGGCGGTTGGAGATGACGAGGGCCACCCCTCATGGCACTTCTGCCTAGGATCCAGGCTCAGTGGATCCCCATAGAGCACAGCTCGGGTCATTCTCCCTGCTGTCGAGGGCACACAGGTAGCTGGAGGTACAGGTGGGACCCCGTCTTCACCCAGGTATCCGAGGCTTGAGATGTTCAGCCCCTGCGCTCTCCTGCCTGCCTCCCTCCCGTGCTGTCTTGAGAGGGTTGTAGGGCCTGAAACAGGGATGACTGTGACAGAGGAAGAAGTCAAAGGAGAAGGGGCCGAAGAAATGGAGCTGCTGCTTTGAAAACAGGCAGGCTTACTTTAAATTTCAAAACCCTATTGTTTTTCCTTCAACGGAAACAAAGAGGAATCTATTAAAATTTTAACGGCTTAAATATTAAATAGATTTACTATTTTCTTAGCTTTCAAAGTGATAACTCAGGGAACCTACACTTCCTCAAGATAAGTTTCTGTCCTTCTCGAAATTCAGTTTTTAATCTGCAAAGCAACGGTGAGTCAGGCAATAACACAGCTGACTGGCGCTGTTCTTCATATGATTTTTCTTTCTACTCCCAGGCCAGCAGGGTAGTGGCACATGGATTCTGATGACCTGTAATCAGATGATGATTCAAAAATGGGAATTAACCTTGCCAATCCTGTGTTCAGTTGCTAACTGAATTTTCTTGGAAATAGACTTTGGGGCTCAAAACTGTGCTGCCAGTCGCGTTAGAGATGCAGTTGGCATGAGATTTAATTTCAGTCCTTTTTGGGAGGAGCTCACGGGTAAAAGCGGTACCCCACCTCATCTGTGTTTGATACACAGCGATGGCAGCAGTATTAGTGAACACAGTAGCGCCATCAGGTTTATTTTCAACAAGTAATTCCCACGTGAACTACTCATGTATAATCAGAACAAATATTCATTATCCCCTGCTACGTGCAAAGCACCAGGCTAGCTCCCATGGAACCCATAAAGGCATCTCACCCACGGTTCCCATTTCAAATGTAATTCATAATCAGGTTTGGGAGACATGACCAAAGAGGTAAAACAAACTGTTATAAAAAATGTTAAGGGTAGCTATTACTACCACATGCCAACACATATATATGGAATCTAAAAAAAAAATGGTTCTGAAGAACCTAGGGGTTAGGTCAGGAATAAAGACACAGATGTAGAGAATGGACTTGAGGACACGGGGAGGGGGAAGGGGAAGCTGGGACGAGGTGAGAGAGTGATACTGACATATATACACTACCAAATGTAAAACAGATAGCTATGGGGAAGCAGCCGCATAGCACAGGGAGCTCAGCTCAGTGCTTTGTGACCACCTAGAGGGGTGAGATAGGGAGGGTGGGAGGGAGACGCAAGAGGGAAGGGATCTGGGGACACGTGTATACGCGTAGCTGATTCACTTTGTTATACAGCAGCAACTAACACAACAATGTAAAGCAATTATACTCCAATAAAGATGTTAAAAAAAAAAGAATAGCTATTACTGGCATATCAGTAATAATAATAGCAGCTATGACTGATGGTTACCCTGAGCCAGGCTCCTTCCTAGAAGTAACAGCTCTATTGAGAAATAATTCACCAAGCATTAAGCTCGCTCTTTCAAAGCATGCGATTCAATGGTTTTTTAGTATATTCACTGAGTTGTACAAACATCACCACCGTCTAATTCCAGAATGTTTTCATCACCCCTAAAGCAAACCCTGTACCCTTAGCAGTCACTCCTTCCCCTTCCCTGCCGCCATGAACCAGGCTCTCGAAGCCTCTGTTTTCTCTAATATTCACAGCAGTCCTCTAAAGCAGGTATGATGAGCCCCTTTCATTAACAGGAAGCCAATGACAGAGCCCATGGTCTCTGTGCTTCCCCAAAAGATATATCCAAGTCTTCATCCCTGGTACCTGTGAATATAAACCTTCAAAAAGGCGGAGGGGACTTCCCCGCCGGTCCGGTGGTTAAGACTCCCATGCTTCCAATGCAGGTGGCGAAGGTTCGATCCCCTCGTGGGGAACTAAGATCCCACGTGCCGCGTGGAGCAGCAAAAAACAAACAAACAAAACAACAGGGGGCAGTGGTTTGCAGATGTGATTCACCGGAAGATATCAAGATAAGATTATCCTGGATTTAGGGTGGGCCCTAAATTCAATGACGTGTGTCCCCATAAGAGACAGAAAAAAGAGAAGACACAGACACACAGGGGCGAAGGCCCCGTGGACAGAGGCAGAGACTGGAGTGATGCAGCCACAAGGCCAGGAATGCTGAGGACTGCCAGGAACCAGGAGAGAGGCATGGATGGACTCTCCCTCAGAGCCTCCAAAAGGAACCAACCCTGCCAACACCTTGATTTCAGGCTTCTGGCCTCCAGAACTGCGAGAGAAGACATTTCTGTTGCCTTAAAGCCCCCCAGTTTGCGGTCATTTGTTACGGCAGCCCTAGGAAACTAGCACAGGCACACAGCTGGTCAGTGGCAGAGCCAGGATTCCCCAGACAGACCTGGCTCCCAAGCCTGCTCCCTTGTCTTTGGCCACTCTGGATGGTCAGCCCCTCTCCTGAGTCACCAAGGACTTGTGCCAGGGTGGGCGCAGCTGAATTCCAAGTGCAAAATGCCAGAGAAACTCAGAGCTGCCCAGAGGCTGGGCAGTCAGCCCAGCGCTGACCTAGGAATGGTTGACAAACAGCCCATGTGAAACGGGGGCCTTGAAGGGAGTTCTGGAGGATGTGGGGGGGGGACCTGCAGGTGTGGGGAGCTCAGGGGCCAGGTGAACGGCCTCGAAGAAGCAAGAGTGCAGTGAGAGAAAGGTCAGCGTGTGCTCAGAAAGAAACACTGGGGCTGAAACGGAGACGTGCGGAAGGATAGCGGGGCCACAGAAGGAGGGCGGGCACTGGACCTGGGCGGTGGTCGATGCCAGGCAAGGCGCTCACGTTGGCTTTAGACCTCGGGCTGCACCTGTGGCCTCGTCACCCACCGTGCCGCACACGCTTTGCACAGAAGACAATATTGCGTCTTCTATGCACTTCCAGCTCCCAACTGCTGGGACTTGTCTCTTGCTGGCCCCTCTTCCTCTGGCTTTCCCCACCTCCATCCCGGGACCTCTATCAAATCCACCGGCTCCTTGCCTTGTAACCGGTGGCAGCCACCCCTCTGGCCTGCGGGATGCAGCTGCTCTGGGGCCACGTCTTCACCCAAAGGCTCCCACCGTTCCCGGGCAGCCCTCGGGCAGAGCCTTCCAGGCTGAAGCATAACCTCTGAGGTCCAGGTTAGCCATACCTCCCTGCAGGATTCCCTGGGCCCTTCTGCCGAGTTTCTTGTGTGGTTTTGTGTACAACTACTTCACGGAACTTGCTTCCTCCTATTAAAATGATGTCTGGCTGCAGTGATCAGTGTGTGAGGAGGTGATGGCTAAACACCCGTGGAAACACTGTTGCACAAGCACGTGGGTGAACAGGGGCTCTGACATGTAGGCCGTGGGGAGCCGTGTGGTTTTGAGTGCAGAGGGTGGCGGGACTTATGTTCGAGCAGTGTTTTTGAAACACGACCTTCTGGAATGTGTAAGATGGATGGGAAGGGAAGGGTGGAGGAAGCATGGGTGCGACGCAATTTGAAAATCCTGGAGGGAGGGAGGGCTGCTCTGGGGTGGTGACGGGGGAATGGGGAAGGGGAGATGGATGAGGGAGATGCTGTAAGGGGTGGGCGTGGGAGGGGCTGGTGACTGCCAGAGGTTATCAGAGATCCCCCCGGGGGCCAAGCTAGGAGCCTGGGATGGGCTGGACCTTGAATGGAAAAGAGTTCGGGGGTGGGGGGCCAGTCTGGGGACCAGGGAGTTGGGATTTGGACCTTCTGAATTTTGAATGAGAGTAGAGCCTGGGAGGACTGAGATTGACCTTGGGGGTCCTTCAGGGTGGGGACCAGAGCAGCCTTGGAGATGGTGCAGAAGGGCTCCAAACCCAGCTGTGGCTCCCACAGATGTTTACACAGGATGACGGAATGAATATCTCCATGGAGGAAGAGGAAGGGAGAAGGAGAGCCCTCACCAGAGGTGGCGTGGCCTGCGGGGTGGAGGGGAGCCAGCCGAGCCCAGCCTGATAGAAGCTAGGGGAGCAGAAGGTCACAGAACAGAGGTCAAGGTCAAATGAACTTCACCTCCCACTCTAAGCTAATTTCTTTCTTAACGTGATCTACTACACTTTAAAGATTTTTTAAAATTTGAACTGGCTGGGATTAAGTTTCATTGACCACCTGATGGCTTGGGGAGAGCACATTTATTCCACCCATGTTTATTGAGCACCTATAACGTGCCAGGTTCTAGACAGTGCTAGGGTGGGCCCAGGGCCCTGCTTTCCTAGCAGACAGAACAGCAAAGGCAAGGTCATCTCCACGTGCCTGACTTTTCGGCCCCTTAGACCACTTTGCCATGGGCCATTTAGCTTGAGCTGTGACATCTGGAAAACCCACATCCACCCAGATCAACGAACACTCAGGTCCAGCTGAGAGGTACCAGGGAGGATGGCGGGCAACTCCTCGGCATCCTTGGACGTGGCCAGTCCTTCAGGAGGGCTGAGGCTCATTTCCCAGCACTCGCCTCACTCCCTCTGACTTGTTTTCCTCCTAAGATCCTTTTTTCACTTTCTCGGCTGAGATTTCTGGTCAATTTCTTCAAATGGATCAATTCAACGTGTTTGTTAAATTATAAATAACAACACTGCATCAAAGCAGAACCTTTCCTTTCTTTCTTTTTAAAAAAATGATGGTTGTGATTGCCCTGATCACTAAATCGCAAACGATTACTTTCATTAAATGGTTATTTCTGATTCCATGGACCGTAACACTGGTCAATTCTACCCTTTGAAAAGTAAGTTGATTGACTATTTTTCAGTAGTGTAGTGGAGCAAGAAGTATTCCTGCATTCTGTGTTATATTTGATCTCATTATATAAAGCTTGGTGCAGTAAACTTTATGTTACATGATTAAAATCAATGCAAGACATTAAAGGAACACAGCAACGTGTGGACTTATTCAGGTACCAAATAACCTGGCATCTGAGTATTTTTATTTCATTGAATTTTTAAAAGCGTCTTGTGCTGTCTCCCACATCTAAGGCCAGTGCTAAGAGCTTATCAGACATGTTCCCTAATCTGAAGGTCCTTACAGCAGGGTAGTGAAAGCACAAGGTACAGTAATCGACTGTACGTGAGCCAAAGCAGGACAGGTGCCTTAACCCAGGGGTGTAAACAAATCTCTAGGAAGCGCCTGCTATGCTACAGGCACTGTGCTGCAGAAGCAAGGGCTGTCTCTGATGGAACAGGCGAGGCAGGGTTGAGCTGCATGGCAAGGAGTGGCTGGGAGGCCAGGGTGGGCTTTGTGGAGGAGGCATCATTTGATCTGGGCCTTGGTGGGAGAGTGAACCTTCCAAAGCCACTGAGAGATGGGGAGAGGAGCGTGTCCCAGGCCGAGACACAGCAGGGATAAAGGCAGTGAGACACGTGTAGGGCATGTTCCGGGAACATGTAGAAAACAGTGGGGCTGGAATGGGGCAGGGGTTCCTCCGGGTAGAGGACGATGGGGCTGAAAAAGAAGGTTGGATCCAAGTTGCGCCAAAGATCTAGTGGAGCAAATATGGAACAAGGAGTCAGCCAGACTTGGGTTGGAGATGGAGTTTTGCCCATTACAGCTGAGGGACTCTTGGGAAGCCACTTTCCCAGGCTTTGCTTCCTCGACCATAATCTGAGGAATGTAACACCTGCCTACAGCTTAGGGAGCGTCGCACGAGAGCGTGCCGAGGCTTGGTGTCAATGCACGAGACGCCTCTCTCCTGAGACAGCAGCTGTGACTAGGAAGGGGGTGACAGCATCCTTTGCCGTGAGCACCCACAGCTCCGAGCTGCAGCATCAGGACCAGGCTCCTGGTGACTGAGCCTCAGCTGCTCTGTAAAGCAGTGGCACTAACACCTGTCCCTGCCCTGCTGAAAGCAGAAATTGTGATGATGGTAAAGAGTACGGTATGACATAGCCTGCTCATCATCACCCTTGGGGTGTGTGTGTGTGTGTGTGTCTGCGCTTGTGCGCCTGTGTGCGAGAGCACATGTAAAAGCGTGAGTGTGTAGGTGTGAGTGCGTGTACACCTCGTGCTCAGGTATCCTAAACTCCACTTAAAATGAAGTTGTCATTACAACGAATACCTAGTTTACAACTCTAGATACCAGTTTCCTCATCTGTTACGTGAATGCTTCCCTTAAGTCGATCAAAGCACAGGTGATTCCCTAAGAAATTAAGCCTCGTTTTCACCACCATGCCCCCGGGGGTGGGAAAACTCTTGGCTCATTCCAAAACTGTGAGCCCCCAAGAGTCCTTATGCCAGATTTCCAAGCAGAAGCTCGGAGGTGGAGCAAGAGAAGAGGAAGAAACGGTGAGAGACAGGCTCTTCCCCACTAAGGATCTCACGCCCTAACCAGGGAGCTGGAAGGGGACAGCAATGGGGTGTTTGTGAATCAAATCAGGACACAGGGACATGGCTATTGGGATGCCCTGGCAGGAGCGAGCCAGGACTGGACGTCTGTCCCATTACAAAACACAGCGGCTAAGCTCCTCTGGGACAGGGGCAGAATTCTCTCCGCATCACTGGGACATGGTACCCATGCATGACGGTGTCAAGGAGCGTCTGGTGCTCATGGGGATGCTCGTGGGCTTAGGGACGCAGGAGCAGGGCCGAGACACGAAGCAGCGAGAGCAACAACAGAGACCAGGAGAACCACGAACGCCGCGCTGACACCGTGCTAACGAGGGCTGGGCATCTTGGGGAGACACGTGATATGGTACAAAACTAACTTATGGCCCGAACTTCCCGTTTGACTTGGAGTCCTTTCAAAGGGAGGATAAGCTCTATGGCGGCACTCGTTTTTATGACCTGTTTTCCACGTTGCACTTCATTCCCTCCAGTCAAGAGCTGTTTCCTCTTTAATCCCCCTTTCTGCTGGGATCTCCATGCGTTTCTCTCTCCTTATCTCTTCCCCTTCAAGCTTCAAACGAAGAAGGATGACTTGTTTGCTTCCCTCCTCTCTTCTCTCTTCCAGGACAGAGCTTTCCTTGCCTGCCTGCTGTAGTCTGCTGGGCTCTAATTAATGCATCCCCCAGGACGCTCGAGGTTTCCTCCACATTCCTAGCTCTGGATGTATTTTGGGGTCACACCATATTTCACACAATTTTTAACCCTATATTCTTTCTCAAATTTTACCAGGCTGGTGCTACTCTAGTCGCACTTTTATTTCCCCTCTCGACTGATTCTTCTGCCAGGAAGCAGTTGATCGAACACAGCTTTGTCTCTGGTCTGATTCTCTCCTCGCAAGATCATAAAGTTGACTACATAACTCCGGAATTTCTCTGTTGATGCACGGTCTGCTGCTTTTGTAACAACAGCACAAAGATCTGGGAAATTAAAATTCTCAGGAGCTCCATCCCCACGCAGCAGCTTGCTCCGTCAGTGTTCCCACCCCGTCTTGGTGGTCGACACCAGACGACGCAGCACTCACTCCCCCGACTCTTCCTTGAACCCCAGCCGTAAGTATTTCACAGTATTCCTCTTTGCCAAGTTGTGCTCTGTGCCAGGTACCCGGTGTGGGGCGGGTGGACATTCTCCAGGTGCCGGAGACAGGAGGTGGTCCTGAGACTCAGACGCTCTGCAGAATCCGGTCAGAGAGATGGACCCCTCTGTGAGGGAGAAACCGGGGACCCTGCCAGTTACCTGTGCCTTTGGGGGACAGGCCTGGGATGAAGGACAGGGGGTAGAGAGCAAGTGGAAAGGCCAGGCACAGGGAGCAGATCTGTCCTATTTAAATGTTACTCAGGAATACTCTACCCAGTCGCTCATCTTCATAATTTAAAACTAATTAGCTAAAGTCACTGGTTTGCAGATTGTTTTATTTAGTGTAAAAAGGAACCATTAGGAATTCCCTCGAAGATACCCTCATCTCTTTATCCGTCAAGGGTTTGATGCCCTATGAAAACCACCTGAAAGTTATCAGACCAACCCGGACGTCTCCATTTACGCCTGGTCTCAGTTTCGCTAGCTTAGAGTTTTCACAAACATGTGGAAGCTGTTGTTGGAGTTGGCCTGTAGTTTCTGTGTGTCCCTGGCCCTCATCTGTCCTTTTTCTGGTTTTCCTTCATGTACCCACCCTTCTCCCCAACCCGCACCAGCCCCTGAGGCTGGGTGTGGTTCACACTCAGCCTGGCCCAGGGGTTGGGCACATAACCTGTTAAATTAGAGCATTCCACCCACCACTTCCCTGGTGGTGCAGTGGTTGGGAGTCCGCCAGCCAATGCAGGGGACACGGGTTCAACCCCTGGTCTGGGAAGATCCCACATGCCGCGGAGCAACTGAGCCCATGCGCCACAACTACTGAGCCCGCACTCTAGAGCCCGCAAGCCACAACTACTGAGCCCATGTGCCACAACTACTGAAGCCCGCACGCCTAGAGCCTGATTGTTTCAGGGAGGGGCCCATGACCCAGTGATGGACAATAAGTTGCATTTTGAGGACTTTTGCTGAGCTTAAAAGAAGGGTCCTCATTCTTCTACTTGCCCTCTCAGGACGTAAGTCTGGAGCTGCCTGAAGACCCTCTGTCACCGCAAAAATAAACAGTGCCTGGGAAGGAAATCAACACAGAAGAAGGTAGAGGCCAAAGATGGAGAATGGATTCTGATAACATCAGTTAGGCCCTGGAACCAGTCACATGTGAAGCCGTCTCTGGACTTTTCGATAGCATGAATCTACCTCTATGCTTGGTCTTTAAGCCAGTTTGAATTAGCTTTTATGTTCTTTGCACACAGTGACCTCTATGTTAATTTGAAGGTTGGAAATATCTAGCCTTCAAAACAGGTTCATCTTTTAGGTTCCAGAGAGGTGTGACAGTAAAGTGCCGACTTCCCATGTATGTGTTAGAGACTCTCTACTTTCAGGTGTATTGGACACCACACAGGAGAGGGGTGACTGTAATTCTCAGGTGTGTGTGGTCCTGTGTGCTCCACCCGGCTCTCGTAGGAGCAGTGTAGCTCTGCATGGAATTAACCCAGAAGCACGGCATGTTCACGCCTCCCTGACTGGCCCAGTCCCAGAATCAAAGAATGTTAAGACTGTCTCAGGTGGCTGATGGTTTTTCCACTGGCTGCTCACTCAAGTCAGGCACAGGGCTGGGCTTTCCTATGGGTCATTGTACTTATTTTCACAACCACCAGTCTCGGCTAGAGTCTTTATCTCCATTTTAAATACAAGGCAACTGGCGCTCAGAGCGGCCCAGTGACGGGTCACTGCTTGGGCTATTGTGCTCCGGGACATGGACGTCTATCTGATGATCCCAGAGGGCCTACCTCCTGTTGGTGTCTCACCTTGGCCCAGATGCCAGCGGGGCTGACCCCACCCTGTCCTTCATCTCTGTGTCCTCCAGGTGTCTGTGCCTGGTTTTCCAGGAGAACTGGGCCCTTAGCCCCACACGGCCCTCAGTCCTCTAACTGATCCCACCCTCCTCCCTTGGCCCCTCAAACCTTCCCACTGTGCCCTGGAGACTCATGGTCCCCTTCGAACTGCCCTCCCCCTGACGCATTCCTGAATGTTCCCATCACCTCCTCACCCCAGCCCACGTTTGCTGCTGTGGTTTCCCTGCATGGGACTGGAGCGGGCGAAGGGGCAGGGGAGCCAGTTCTGAACAGACTGTTAGATTCCAATGGTAAATACTTAAAAATGAATCTGGTATCTCAAGGACTGGGGGAGATGTGAGGAAACAGAACCCCCGTCCTCTGATGGTCAGAGTGGAAACCGGGCGGGCACGCTGGCAGGACACGGCGGCAGGACTGGGCAGGTCACACCCTTCCCTCTGGGCGCCTCCATCGGAGCCATGCCCGGGTCACGGAGCCTGAGGCCTGCGGGGCCGGTCATTGGCAGCTGAGAGAGACTGGAAACCACCTAAACGCACGTGGCGGAGAAAACGAGAGGAAGCGCGGGTGTCTGTGGAACGGAAGTATGTGCGTGGTGAAGGAAGAGGCCGCCCCTCACGCGCCAGGAAGGACGATGCCCAAACGATGCTGAGCGCAGACACCGACCGCAGGGCACACGGCGCTGCCCTCCTTCACGTACATGTAAGGCGCGCAGGTGGCCCACGCCACGAAGAACAGCAGCGGCCGGGGGGACACGTGTTGGGGGTCGGCGGGGGGTTGTGTGTGTGGTGTGCACATGGGGCAGGGACGCCCCAGGAAAGGACGGGCATGGGGATGTGCAGCCGGAGGCCCGGCTGCACCCTCCCTCGGGCCGGTCCAGCCGCCAGCCGGGCCCAGGGCTGCGCGTGCTGACCAGGCCGCGGCCAGACTCAGGTGCTGTTATTCTGGAGAATTCCGTCCACTAGCGGCTGTACTGTCTGTAAGAGCCGCCAATGCGATTACTCATTAATTCGAGAGTACCTGTAAATGCTCACAGCGCGGCAGGACTCACAAGAGGCGAGGTTGCCAAGAGCGCCGCCTCCGCTCCCCTGCGCGGGGCGTCTGTCTCCATCCACAGTCGCTAAACCCCGACCAGGGCCCCTGAGCTCCACTTCGCTCCCGTTGTGTGTAGTGTGTTAAGTGTGCTGAGTTGTCCAAGGTGCATCGTGTGCCTGGGGTATGTTGTGTGTGGCATGTTGTGTGTGTGTTGTGTTGATATGTGTGGTATGTTGTGTGCGATAAATTGTGTGTGTGTTACAGGGTGTCTGTGGTGCTTGTACTGTGTGTGTTGTGGTGTGTGGTATATAGTGTGTGGTACGTGTGTGCTAAGGTGTGTATGTGTGGTATGTGTAGTATATTGTGTGGTGTGTATGTGGTGTGTGTGGTATATTGTGTATGTGTGTGTGGTGTGTATGTGGTGTGTGTGTGGTATATTGTGTGTGGTGTGTAAGTTGTATGTGTGGTGTGTGTGGTATGTTGTGTGTGTGGTGTGTATGTTGTGTGTGTGTGGTATATTGTGTGTGTGGTGTGTATGTTGTGTGTGTGGTGTGTGTGGCATATTATGTATGTGTCTGTGGTGTGTATGTGGTGTGTGTGGTATATTGTGTATGTCTGTGGTGTGTATGGTGTGTGTGTGGTGTGTGTGGTATATTGTGTGTGTGTCTGTGGTGTGTATGTTTGTGGTGTGTGTGGTATATTATGTATGTGTCTGTGGTGTGAATGTGGTGTGTGTGGTATATTGTGTGTCTGTGGTGTGTATGTTGCGTGTGTGGTATATTGTGTGTGTGGTGTGTATGTTTGTGTGTGGTATACTGTGTGTGTGTGGTGTGTATGTTGTGTGTGGGGGTGTGTGTGGTATATTGTGTGTGTGTGTGTGTCTGTGGTGTGTATGTTTGTGGTGTGTGTGGTATATTATGTATGTGTCTGTGGTGTGAATGTGGTGTGTGTGGTATATTGTGTGTCTGTGGTGTGTATGTTGCGTGTGTGGTATATTGTGTGTGTGTGGTGTGTGTGTGTGGTATATTGTGTGTGTGGTGTGTATGTTGTGTGTGTGTGGTATACTGTATGTGTGTATGTTGTGTGTGTGGTGTGTGTGGTATATTGTGTGTGTGTGTCTGTGGTGTGTATGTTTGTGGTGTGTGTGGTATATTATGTATGTGTCTGTGGTGTGAATGTGGTGTGTGTGGTATATTGTGTGTCTGTGGTGTGTATGTTGTGTGTGTGGTATATTGTGTGTGGTGTGGTGTGTGTGGTGTGTGTGGTATATTGTGTGTCTGTGGTGTGTATGTTGTGTGTGTCGGGTGTGCACCGAGGTTTGTTCTCCGCCATGGCATGCAGTACTCGCAGACCCACGGCGCACAGTCCCGCGTTCCCTGGGCTGCTGTTATCCTGGGCCCTCCGTCCTTCCCTCTGCAGACCCACACTCTGGTGGCAGCGGCCAAAGCAAAGCAGGACTTTGAGGACACAAGCTACTAGTTCACAAACTAGATAGATAAACGCAGTCAAGAGGTTGAGGCAGCTGGGAATCTGTCAACAGACTGGTCTTCCTGGGGAGCCCACAGAGCCCGCCGGGGCCGGTTGGTGCGACTGGAAGGCGGGGCTGGCTCGTCCTCGGCAGCAGAAGGGATTGTTTCCTGCATCCAGCAGGGGCCCCTGCCACACAGGCCCGTACTCAGCTCACCTGGATCTGTGCTCAGTCAGCCCCTCACTTTGTGTCCTAGTGAGAAGAGGCCCTTTTCATTTTTATTAAGCAAGCAGCTGAAATGCTAATACCTAATGTCCTAATTTTTAAAACTGGGAGTTGTTTGGCATCGAGCCACAAAAACAAAAGATATTCCCCAAATCCTTGGTTGCTGAAACCCAGCCAACCTACCAGGCCTGAAAACAGCCTTGAAAGAGGAGCGGCGAAGGAAGGCGAGCTGAGATGGGAGTGGGGGGCGGGGGTGCGGTGCTCTCCACGTTGCCGGGCAAGGGCTCCTCAGTCCTGTCAGGCAGGGGCGAGGTCCATCACTCTAGTGCTTTAGAGCGGTTGGAGAAGGGGGTGGTCTGCGGTAGCTGTGCTTAAGGCCAGAGCTGCCACTGTCAAGGTCACTTACCTGAGACCAGAACAAGTGCTGAGACTGACCGTGGAACCAGAATAGCCCTGCACGTGTCCATGGTAGTAACAGTGACCCTGAAAGGAGGAGAAAGTCGGTTCAGTCATGCTGTCTTCTTGCCCACTCACAATAAACCACTGGCCTCCAATCATCTTGTTTTCAGCTACAGAATTTCCCTTTGCATAAAATATTGAACCAGCCAGCGGTCTTAATGTTTCATGCCAGCCCCACGTGACCCAGCCAGGATCTACGGCAGGAATATCTGATTTACTTAGAGATTATCAACAGGGTTTCTAATCGCATCCCGGTTCCATTCTCGTCTCTCTGACACCCTTCAGGAAAGCCCTGATGTGGAAGGTTTTACAAACTCCAGCAGCTGAACAAATCACATTGCCATTTTCCGCACTACAAATTGTCTTTTGTAATGAGATGAGGAACCGTGTGGGGTAATTAAGCACACTGTGAAATGCAATAAAATGAGGCCAAATCTATGGCTTATGAAAACAGAAAAGGCTATGAGAGGAAGGGGGTGAGGAGAGATAGCAGGTACCTTGATGAACTGCCCAATTGAGAGCAGAAAGACTCTCTTAGCAGGAGAGAAAAATAGGAAGGTTTTCTAAGACCAAAGTCCTTGGGTGATATGCCTGCAATATTCCATTTCTTTAATAATGTCACTTGCAAAAAGAAACCACGGCACGGACACGTCCTTAGTGAAGATAGATAGCTGTCCGGAATCAAGGTTAATTTTATTGTTGAACAAATGTTATGTTGCAGCCTCAGTTAAGTGGCTGGCTGGCAAGAAACGCTAAGTGCACTTAGTGCTCCTCATTCAAGGCCTCTGAATGCCAGCGGCGTGCGGTCCCCAGGCAAAGGGCTGCGTCTTCTAAGGGACAGGAGAAGTGGACACTGGGGTTTCAGCCTCAGCACACAGCTCCTTCAATCAGGACCACAGTTAATCACTTTTTCCAGGGCAGGGCAGGGTGTCCAGTTGTCCTGCCTGACAGGGACAACATTCCAAAGACCACCTTGACTTTGCTAAGAAAGAGGGCCGGATGGGATTGAGTGGCCAGGGAAATCCCATATCATGAAAAAGGGGCCAAGATGATCTCTTTGTCACTGAACAGAGGACAAAATTTTGGGATCATCTGAAAAGGCAATTACAGGAAGGGAGTGCTGTAGTACATTTGTTATTTTGACTTTTTCTTATTGATTCTGGAAGTTCTTTATATATTCAGGATATTAATTATGTGAGAAATGTCTTCTTAACTGACTTATGATATCTTTTATTGTATTTATCACAAGAGTTTCCAATTCTTATACAAATTTATGCATATTGTGTATTGCTTAAGATGGCTTTCTTCAAAGTTATACATATGTCCTCTTTTATTTTCTTCTATTTCTTAGAATTAGTCCTTAGAATTAGTTATTTAATCTAAATTGGAATTCATTCTTGTGGAGGTATGAGGTTGGAATCCAACCTTCCCCACAAACTAAGAGACAGCTGTTCTTCACCACCATTTTCTTTTTCTTACTGATTTGAAATGTCACCTTGTCAGATATCGAACGCCCACATATGTATGTGGCTCCATCTCCATGTTCTCTATGCTGGTCCACTGAGGCAAACCTCCATCTGTCCATTCCTGAGCCAACACCACGCTGTTTTAATTCCTATTATTCTATAGGAACATTTTGATATCAGAGCAAGTTCTCTTTTTTGATTGTGATTAAATTTACATACCATAACAGCCACCTTTTAAAAGCATACAATTATGGGTGTTAGTGCATTCATAATGCGGTGCAGACACCACATCTAATTCCAAAACATTTTCATCACCCCAAAAGGAAACCTCACACCCATTAGCAGACACTTCCCATCAGCCACCCCGGCAACCACTAAACTACTTCCCGTCTCTATGGATTTGCCTATTCTATTCATTGCATTTCATTTCACATTAAGTGGAATCATACAAAATGTGGCCTTTTGTGTCTGGCTTCCTTTGCTTAGCATAATGTGTTCAAGGTTCATTCATGTTGTAGCAAGTATTAGTACTTCATTCCTTTTTTTTTTGCTGAATAAAATGACATTGTAGGGATATACCAAATTTTGTTTTCCCATTCATCGGTTGCTGGGGATTTGGGCTGTTTCCACCTTTAGACTATTATGAATAATGCTGCCATGAACATTTATGTACAAGTTTTTGTGTGGACATATTTTTTTGGTTCTCTTGGGTATATACTGTGGGTAGGTATATGGTTCTATATATATATCTGTAAGTGGGACTGCTGGATCTTATGGTGACTTTGTTTACATTCTGAAGCACTGCCACAGTTTTCCCAAGCAGCTGACCCATTTTACATTCTCAGTGTATGGGATGAATGTATGAACTTGTCCACACCCTCACCCACATTTGTTATTGTCTATGATGTTGATTACACCCATCCTAGTATATGTGAAGTAGTGTCTCACTGTGGTTTTGATTTTCATTTTCCTAATAACATAGGACGTTGAACATCTTTTCACATGCTTATTGGCCATTTATGTATCTTTTCTGGAGAGATGTCTGTTCAAATCCTTTGCCTATTCTTTAATTGTTTTTTTTTTTTTGTCCTTTTATTGTTAAGTTGGAAGAGTTCTTTATATACCCTAGATTCTAGACCCTTACCAGAGATACGATTCGCAAATGTTTTCTCCCATCTTGGGGGTTGTCTTTTCACTTTCCTGATGTCTTCTGTAGCACAAAAGCTGATCATTTTGATGAGGTCCAAGCTCTCTATTTTCTTAATTTGGTCGCTTATGCTTTAGGTGCCATATCTGAGAGACTCTTACCTAACCTAAGGTGATAAAGACTTACACCTATGTTCTAAGAGTTTTATAGGTTTAGCTCTTACATTTAGATGTTTGATTCACTTTGAATTAATTTTTGTATCTGCTTAAAGTAGGGCTCCAATTTCACTCTTCTGCATGTGGATATCCAGGTGCCCTGAACCATTTGTTAGAAAATGATTCTTTCCCCAATCTGTCTTGGCAACCTTGTTGAGAGTGAGTTTTCTTTTGATACTATTTTTTCTTCAGAAGTTTCTACAGTATTATTGCCTATTTTCTCTTTCAGGTGAATTTTAGAATCAAATTTTAAGCTCTGCAATAATCCTTTGAGATTTCAGCTTGACTAATTTGAATGTAGAGGTCATTTTAGTCAGGATTTGTAGTTTTCAAATAAAAAGTTTTTCTATTCATATACACGGTATGTCTCTCCACATACTAAGGCCATTTTTACGTCCTTCTGCCTAGTTTTAGATGTTTTTATTTTGAACGGCTTTGGAAAGTTTTCACTTGGCTTATGTCTAGGTATTGTATAGGCTTGTTGATATCATAAATAGGGTCTTTTTATCTATTACATCTTATACACGGTTATTTTTAATGTAAAGGAAAGCTTTTTTATTTTTTAAAGTTGATCTTGTATCAGAGACTCCTGCTGGGCCATCTTATCAGCTTACAATTTGTAGCATAGCTTGGATTTTTTATGTTGTTGACTATACCAGCTGGAAATAATGACATTTTCTGGGCCTCCTTTTTGACCCCCGTACAACGTTGAGGAATGGGGTGGCCCGGTGGCCAGGGACAGAGGTGGGAGAGGGGATTGCCCACAGAGGGAAAGCACACGCACAAACATGGGCAATGGGGGAGGGGGACAGTTCAGGGAGGGGCTTTGTCTGCTTGGCTGGGAGATTCAGGCGCGGAGGCAGACTCACTGCCCCATTTCTCCTCTGGCGAGGGTGTCCTCTTCAGTGGGCACGTGGCCCAGGGAAGGGGGCACGAGGGATAGTGCTGGGGGACACTGCCCAGCCAGCCGCCAGGCATCCAGCCAGGCCATGGGGGACCCTTGCTGCCAGCCTGCCTCTTCGGTTTCCATGGGAAGTAACTTTTGAAAGGCTCCATGGTTCCCCCTCTCTAGGTAACTCTAGCTTTGGGTACTTAAGGGAGTCATGATAACAATTCCCTAAACGTGGGGAGGTTGTGTGACTGGATTGTAATGCCCTAGGGCATCAGAGCAGCCTGGTCCCCTCTGCACAGAGCGGGGGGATTTCAGCCCTGGGAACCCAGCCAACATGTTGGAGCTGAGATGACTCAGGAAGTGAAGCGACCCAGTTAGGCTGCCTGGGGGAACGAGCACCACTGGTTTTTGACTTACCCATCTTTGAGGGTCCTGCACATTAAATAATTTGCTGCATTTTAGATAACTGTGAAATATTGCTATAGGAAACCAAGTATTGGTTAAAAAATCAAAAACCAAATGCTGACAATAGTCTTAAAGACCAACCTCTGAAATTTCAAACTCATTTATTCTCAGTGTCGATTTACTTTTTAATAGATTACTTATCAAATGTGCTTTCAAATTAAATACCCAGAAATATAAGCTTATTAAAGAATGAGCTGAGAACAAATTAGTATAAAATTAATTTCCAGTTCAACAACTAGGCTGCATTATTGCTTATAAAAGAGGAGGGGGTGAAGAAAAAAAAGAGGAGCGGGTGGATTCTAGCTCTTGTACTCTGGTCCTTAAACAACCCCAACTCTCTTAGTCAGTACCAGAGTTAACACCTCATTTCTTAGCTCTAAAACTACCTTCTGTTCACCTTCAGACAGTTGACTAGCAAGCCCACTGCTCACTCTTGACTATTACTAGAACTCCAAGTTCCAGATCCTCCAGGACAATTTCAGTCTCATGAAGTTTTGTTTTTTCCAATATGATTAACTAAATGTTTAAACAAATGTGATTTGGTTTTCATAATATAGAAGTCATCATTTAGATAAATTGACAAATCAGAGAGACAGACTCATCACACTAGATGTCACATAATTGGTTGGGGAATTTGACCATGGGGAGTGGAGGAGATGTACGTTCCTACTCCTCTGGGGGGCTTGATCCCCTTTGGCGGTGGCCAGGGTCGAGAGAGAGAAGTGCAGGCAGCATCACGTGGGGGCAGCAGTGCCCACTCAGCAAAGCCTCCAGGTGAGTGTGTGTCCCCACGTCTGAGGGCCAGGTTGCCTCCTACAGGCTGATGTTAACAGGCGGGAACCTGCCAGGCCTTGTAGGTTTGCAAACACGTGGCCTGTTGGATCTGGATGTGGCCACACCTGTGAGAGATGCAGGCATCCATCATGCCTTGGAGGTCTTGGGCCCCAGGGCCCACTGGATCTGTCGATCACAACAATTACCCTTGCAAGCCTCCCCAACTGCATCCCCTCACGATTGCCTCAAGAGAGTCAAACCATACGGTCTCTTTCTTTCTCTCATGCTCACGTCTCTAAAGACGTGGCTGAACAAGACATCATCTTATTTGCACAGTCGTCTTGGCTTAGTTCTGCTGATCCAATACATTCTCTTTCTACCAGCAAAACATAACAGAAAATAGTCCCAAACATGCATAACCACAAAATTACATCTTTTCCTTTACAAAACCTCTAACCATTTATTTTATATACTTATTACTTAACCTAATGTATTTCCCCCCTCCGGTAAAATAAACTCTCCTTCTGTTTAATACCATCAATCAAATATAATGGTGGGGAAGAGGAGATAGAATAAGAACACTTGAGCTTGAAAATAGTAGCCCTCAACTCTATGCCATGCGGGAAGTAAAATAAAAATTCTGTGACCCAACTCTCAGTGGACTAGAAAGAAAGGAATTTTATACGCTAAATGGCTAACAAAAGTGGCCTGACCTCGTGATTAAAAAGGACCTGTGAGCAGACAAATTCCATTAGGGAGTAAGCTGAGCGATAATTATTTTCCATGTTCTTTTCCTTGGGAACTTTAAAGGGCCTCCCCCGCTATATGCAATGTGACCAACTGTCTTGATTTAGCATTTGAATCGCACGGTGTTGTAGCTGGACGGGAACTTCAGGCCGTCCAGTCCAAGACCAACCTTCCCTGAACAGATGTGGAAACTGAGGCCCTGACTGGTTAAATAACTGTCTAAGGTCACAGAGCAGGTCCACGGCAGATCAGGGACTAAAAGTCAAGCCTCTCATCCCCAGGCCGGACAGCTCCCCTCCACATCTTGCTGCTATGAACGTGTGCCCTCGCGATGAAAAGTTATCCCCTAAAATCCAAACTCGGACAGAATACTTTTTCAAGTACAGCAGAGCCTCATCACTCAGGGAATCCGAGGAAAGTAAAGTCATTTCCAGACTCAGAAATATCTGCAGATAGGAGGGGTGTGAGGGCGAGTGAGTGTGTGCGCACACATGTACGTGCGTGTGCCTGAGCTGCTGACCTGCGTTTCAGCGCACCTACGGTCCAGCCTTTCCTCCCCTGTATGGAGCATCAGGCCCCCACATACCAAGGGTTTGCTTGAGACTAAAAGAAGGTTATAGTGCATTCAAGCAAAAGTGACTCTGCAGCCCCGTGTGTTTCTCTGACTGAGTGACATTACGCTTTCCCGAGAGTGTACGGGACGGATTGTTGAGAAGTAAATCAGCACACCCATGCTCCCTAGGCCGTGTCTGCTCCCAGCTCTAACGAGAACCGTGTCTGCTTAAAAGATTGGGAAGGACCGATCTCAGGGGCCGCTCACGTTACTTTGCGGTGCTGGCATTCGGCAGGAGAGAACGCAGCTTACAAAACTGTGTTCACTATCTTTGGGAGTACCCTGTAACCTGGGCCGGGAAACAGCACCGCTGCGCTAGTGAGCGCGCTGGACCGATCTGGAGTTGGAAGTCTTGTGCTTTGAGACTCAGTCTCTATTTTTAATTTGTAAAACGTGATTGACACTTGCTGCCCGGGGTCTTAGGGATCGAATTAATCTGTGAAATGTGCGTCCTTGTCACAGATCTGGGATATGACAACATGTACTTAAACCCATTATGCTGTAAGCGCTCACTTTTCTAGAAGCCTGACTGTGCGCCAGGTTCAGTGTCTGTTTCGTGTTCACGGTCCCGGCTGGTTCAGGGCTCAAGCTGGGATTTTAGCCTGGGCAGGCTGCCTCCCTGGCTTCTGAACCCACCCTCTACACACACCGCTTCCAGACAGAAGGCTGTCCCAGAGCCTCTCCTGACACCTTCAGAGAAGGAAAGTCACCACACCTGGAGCTCCTCTGGGAACTCATTGCACATTCCACGTGGATTTGGCTTTTCCATTGTTTGGCTCCTAAAGCATCTTTGCCACGGGTGCATCGTGTTGTCTGTGGTCAGACGGTATGTTCCTTGAGGTTGGGGAATGTGGCCCCCTCCCTCCTGTACACCGCCACATGGCACTAGACCTTACTCAGTTCCACTGGACTTCAGAGTGTTGCACTCAGCAAATTCCCAGAGGGCTTTCTGCCCCTCCCTGTATCCCAGGACAACAGGTCAGCAGAGCATCCTCTGCTCTCCCCAAGAAGTACCTGCTGGGTCTCTCTCTTTGCAAACGAACGCCAGCCCATTCCTGAATCCACCTCGCTACAGTTTTATATACTAATTCCACAACACAAGCAGCACGGCCGTGGACATACAACAGACACACTCCAGTGTTTTGTCTGCATTATAGTGGTTAGGAGCTCAGATTCTAGACTCAGGCTGTGAGAGTCTGAATCCTTATTAGCTGGGGGCTTAGTCTAGTTACTCAAGCCCTCTATGTCTCAGCTTCCTCATCTGGGTGTAAAAATAGCAAAAACTGATTTATTGTGAGGATCAAACAACAAAATGTATGCAAAGCGCTTTGCACAATGCCTGGCATGTTACTTCATGTTACATTGGGCACTCAACAAACATTTGTTGTTGAATGGGTGTATAAATGAATGAGTGAATGAATGCATGCATGAAAAGGTAAGGTATGTCACCGTGATGGAATGGGAATACTGGTCTTCTGGCATGTTACTTCATGTTACATTGGGCACTCAACAAACATTTGTTGTTGAATGGGTGTATAAATGAATGAATGCATGCATGAAAAGGTAAGGTATGTCGCCGTGATGGAATGGGAATACTGGTCGCAGAACTTCGGACTCGATGATGGAGGCACTGAGGAAGCTCTTGATGATTTGTGAGGACTGAAACACAAGTGCAAAAGGGAAGGGCGCAAATAGAAAGATGCTCTAGAAGGATCACGTAGGCAGGAGTGGTGGCTGGATTAAACATAGGTGAGATGAGAAGTGGGGAGGAACGTCAGGTGGCCATGACAATCTTCCAGCCGAGGAGAAGGGAGGAGCTGAGCTGCAGTAGCAGGTATGTCAGTGGATCAGGAAGGGGGGAAAGATGGCTGTGAAGGTGGAAATCAACACAGGACACGGCGAGGACCTGAGGGGAAGAGGGGGTGCGTAGTGCCTTGGTCAGTGGGAGGACGGAGCAGCCTTCTGAGACAGAGGCAAGCCCGGAAGAGCGGATGAATTAGACGTGCAGAGAGTATGGAGATGTTAGGGAAGTTAAGTCCATTTTAAATCATTTTTTAAGAGTGTGGTATCAGGCCTAGCTCGTACCTGGTACCTGTACGAGACGAGAATGGTCTCTGCCTTCCCTCCTACCCCCAGAATCATCTTCCATCCTCTTCAGATGCCCTCTAACAGAGATGGGATGTAGCTGACTCTCTAATACCCATTTGCCCTGACATGTTCAGTCCTAGCCGATTGTAAAAGGTTCTACTCTTTTTTGATAGGAAACACATTTGCTGTGGAAATGAATGGGATGTCACTCAAACAATACTTTTGATCAAGATATGGGATTTCATGCCTGTCTGATGGTCCAGCCTCAGTTAATATTGAAGGTCCCCTTTGGACGTCTATTACAGGAAATGTTTTCATAAAGTTTTTGAATGAGAAACACATACAACAAATGGAACCCTTCAGGTGTAGAAGGTCAGATCTTTTTCCTTCTCCCCATCTCCATGCCCATGGTCCCATCAGCCATCTCCTCTTACCCGGGCTTTGGGCTCTTCCACGGGAGCCAACTGCCTGAACTTGCTGGATCTCTGCTCTTGACCCTCTGATGACCTTCAAGCTGCAGCCAGTGGAATCTTCCAAAGTCTATCCCTAGTTATGACATCCCCTTGGTTGACACTTTTTAATGGCTTCCTCCTCCATGACAACCAAATTGTCACCTTGGCCTCCAAGTCCTACATACTCTGGTCCCTGTCAAATTGTAGACATTTCCCCACTTCCAAGTAAAAGTTGGCATCAGCCAGAAATGTCCTTCCCTTTCCCATCCTCTGGTTCATGCCTCCTTAAACTTCAGATCTTGGTTCACATGTTCCTTCCTCCATGAAGTCTTCCATGATTCCTTAGACTAGGTTAGGCCCCTTCGCCTTTCCTTCGGTGCACTTAGCACAGATTTTAATTTGGTCTGTGATTCTTGGAATAACGTCATTCTCTACACTCCAGCTCCATGTGGGTCTCCTGTCTGTTTTTATCATCAGTGGGAGTCACAGGGCCTGGCACAATGGGGATGCTCGGTTAACATGCATGTAATAGAAGGATGTGTTTGGACCAAAGCACTGACAGCGTTTAGGAGACTTTCTGGAGGGCATTCTGGCCTTTCCCAGAGTTGTCTTTTGGGATGCAGACAGCATAAATATCATGGGCATTGTCTCCCACAGGCCTTATTAAAAGAGACAGTATAAGACATAATCTTCCCTTAGATGTGGCCAGCAAGGGCTTAAGCCACAAATATTTCATCCTGTCAGGATAACAGAGAGATAAAAGACAGGGGATCAATTCCAAAATTAAAATCAGCCACTAGTTTGCTTGTCAACCAGCTTACACTGATTGTTGAGAGATTAAATTTAAAAAAGAAAGATGCTAGCGAAACAGTGGTTCTTATTTTATATATAATTTTAAACTTAGGGAAATCCATTGTGTGCTGACTTCGGGGGAAAAGGGGATGAATCAGCACATTTCTTTTTGTTTCCCAGCCTGATTCAGTAGAAACAAAACCTCCAAAGCTGCATCTGTGTCCTCACCACGAAAGACAGTATGAGGCCCTGAGCTCCCCTTAAAGGGTTTCTGCTGGAAGATGGGCTGTCTAGGGCTAAGGGTTTTCTTTAGTGAACGAGATTGTTCACCCATCTTTACAGTAACGTGGCTGACAGCTCAGAACAGGCACTCAAAGGAATGGGGGAAGGTGGCCCCAGATTACGAGAAAAGTCATTGTTTTTCTAATTGTAAAAGCAATATATGCTTGCTGTTTCTGGAGGTTTCGGGGTGCCAATTAACCCAGCCTCCAGTTGGTTCACCTACTGAAGAAAGATTCGAAGAGTCCAATGAAGATCAAAATACACTACGAGCTTAACTACTTCTGAAAGAGGGCTTTCTGGTATATTCCATCAGAGGACACACCTTAGGGCAGGGCAGAAGTGAGGCTTCCGGCAATTTCTAACCCTCGTCTCCCCTCATCTCCCCACCCTGCTCTCATTAGCCAAGGCTGAGGGCCCATCTTGGTGAAGCTGGTGCTGCAGGAGACCATTGCTTGGAACACTCCACAGAGGGGCCGGCAGGGCTCACCCACACTCGACCGAGGGAAGACAGCAAGGCTAGCTCATGGCCTTTCCAAGGCAGGGGCTCTGCCCCTTCCCCAGTTAGCAGGGACCAGCGGTTGCCAGGACTTGCTTCCTCCCGCCCTCCTCTCCCTGAGAAGATGCTTCCATGGGGAGGAGTGAGGGGGTGAGTCGGGGTGGGGGGAGGCGTTTGCCTGTCTATACAGTGACCTCGTGGAAAGATGAGAAATGTAACCCGTCCACCACCCCATATATACATCAATCAGCCCAAACAGAAAAATACGGAGTCTCCACCGGAGACAACTACCATCAACATTCCAGTGCCCTTCCATCCAGGCTGTTTTCTAAGATGCCTGGATTTATAGCCTTCACAATCCAAGTCCCAAACAGCCCCAGTGGCTGCTGGACCCTCGTTTATCTAGTCCTCCATTTCTTCTTCTCTCTTATCATATGTTTTCTTCCCAGATGAGAAAAAAGGACCAAAAATGACCTAAGAAGAGGAAATTGGTCAGGGAGATGGAGACAGAACACATGAAACTATTAAAATAACTTTGGAAGAATATCTTACATCTTCTAGATGGTCTGTCATCAACAAGCACCTTCACTATCATCTATAAGGGAGATTTGGAGGACGTGAGCCTATTGTCAAGTATTTCTAGGATCTCTTTTTTCTGTTTCTATTTGGAACAACAATTTACACTGTAAGGAGAGCTTTTGTGCTAATTCTAGAGGCGTGTAAATGACATCCTCTTAGGAGAAAAAAAGAGAAAAGAAAAAGTCAAATGAAGTCAGGGCACCAAGGATTACTTATATCTCAGATGGCCCCTCAGGTCTTCTTTTCTTTCATGGCCTCCAGCCTTATCCTGTGCTCCAGGGTCATACAGC
This sequence comes from Neophocaena asiaeorientalis asiaeorientalis, assembly GCF_003031525.2. Lineage (NCBI taxonomy): Eukaryota > Metazoa > Chordata > Mammalia > Artiodactyla > Phocoenidae > Neophocaena > Neophocaena asiaeorientalis. The sequence continues at coordinate 4,365,158 of NW_020173770.1, read as the reverse complement.
TATCTGCCTACGGAACACCTTTACTACGCTGTCCCACCACAAGCTCAGTAGGGACAAATGTGTATTCACTGTCCCTTCCGCCTTCTAAAACCAACAATTGGTCCTTAATGACACCACTGAGAAACAAATTGCCCATCCCATGGCTTAAGCAGAAGGGGGAACATTGTTGGTGCTTCTTTAGTTTTTTTTTTCCCCTGTATTTTCACTCTGGAATTTTTATTGGACCTATTCTGTTCTCTTTAAAATAGTTGAGATTCTTCTCTGACTTTTCTATGATCTCGCATTCCTGGAGGTGCTAATTCTCATTTCCCTTGTCATTTACGTTGGCTTTTGTTAATCAGTGTGTTTTGTACTTTTGATTTTGGGTCATCTTTGATAATATTCTTCTTCTTCTTTGTTTTTGACCTGGGAATTTCAGGTACCCTGGGCTGTAGAAATATCCCTACAGAACTATTTTCAGTTGACTTCAGCTTGGGGCCATGGGACGCAGGGTTGCTGATTTGGGACCAGTTCTGAGGTCAACATTTACTGGGAATTCCATTCCTATGCTGGTATTAGAAATTTGAACACCAGTCCACCCCATTCCAAATATACACTTTATGAGGATAGCTCGGGTTTCACTTTCTCTATTTTTTATGCAATCTTTGTTCAATCCAGGACACCTGGAGACAATTCTCTCTGTTGCCCCTTCTCTGGACTGAAGTTTTACTTGTCCTTTTCTTCACAGAGGAAGCATCTCTCCGGGGCCCCAGCCTTCGCGGGATTCTCATTTGCAGACGCCCACTTCTTTGGTCCCAACCCCCAAGCACGGGGTCCTCTCTCTGGGTCCTGAATAGCCCGTTGGGGTCCCGTGACCTCAACTCACCAGCTTAGTGCTCTGAGCTTACATCCCTGGTTTGTTTCTGCTTCCCAGGGATTTCTTTGACTCTCCCAAGCTTGGTCAGGCATTAACAAAAATTCTGCCGACAATAATGGCTACTTGACGACATTTCAGTTGTAAATGTAAAGCCTTTCTCTAAGCTTATTCTTTTTAAAACGAATACCCATGGCTCTGTATTTATTTATTTATTTTTTTGTGGTACGCGGGCCTCTCCCGTTGCGGAGCACAGGCTCTGGACGCGCATGCTCAGCGGCCATGGCTCACGGGCCCAGCTGCTCCGCGGCATGTGGGATCTTCCCGGACCGGGGCATGAACCCATGTCCCCTGCATCGGCAGGCAGACTCTCAACCACTGCGCCACCAGGGAAGGGAAGCCCCACCCATAGCTCTTTAAAACAAGTAACCATCCTGGTCCTCAGAGGGCAGCAACTCTCTTTAATGCCCACATTCCCACCTGGGCCTGAGCACACTAAGCGTTTGTTCAGAGGAATAAATGGATAAAGTTCGCATCTTGTCTAAGTTACATGTAAAACTTCAGATACTAGAAAAGCTAAGAGGTGATAAATGTCACATTCCAGTAACAACCATGATATAGAATCATATGGACACGGTGGATACATTTATGAAAGGTTAAGCAGAGTCAGTTTTCCTTTGAATTTCTTTAAGGGACTTACAAGTTTAATGCAGCGAAGTTCAGCCCAGGGGTGACTGCTTTCTGAGCCATCTCTAATTTGGGCAAATCCAGGAAGGATTTGCCCAGCTTAGCATCCCATGGTCACTGGCAGGTGGGTTCAGTGTCAGCCTGCAATCAAGCCATACCTTCAAGGACTGTCCTGGCACATGCCTGGCCAAAGCCAAGTTTTTCTGGAGTTATAATGCAATGCCCAAACCGTAAGCAATGCTCAAACTCTTCTCGGGGTCTAAGTGAAAGATCTAGGCCTGTGACTTTGCTTAGAATAAAACAGCTACAGAGTTTAAGCACAGATCTGAGAGCAGAGTATCATGGTGGTCCAAGCATGCATGACTTACTGTGTAATTTCGAATGAGGGAGACATCAGTGCCATCTTGCAGATAGTGGGTTTCTGTGAAACTGCTGGCAATGAGGCCTCTGTGGAAAAATGAAAACAACATAAAAGATGAGCGTAGAATCGCAATGATATGTTGCTTGTGGATGTCTAGGCTGTAGGTGGCATGGATCTGATTCCCTCCTCATTTTATAGATGACCTGCTGAGGCTCCCGTAGGGCCTTCACCTGTGCAGGTTACCCAGGGAGAGTCAGGATGGGACTCAAGCAGGTGACATTCAGATGCATGTGCTTTGAACAGTGGCCCCCAGAGTACACGTGGTGCCCTACTCACCCGCTCCCGCCTCATGCCTCCAACACACACAGGTGTGTGTGTACACGTGCACACACCCTGCTACGAACAGCACACGCAGATTTCTGAGTTGGGAGGACCGCCCTTCTGGAAGTCACAAGGCCCCACTGTCTAGAATCAGCAGCTAAGCTACCCGCTGGAAAAATAATTTTGGACCCACAATATTGGCCCTGCTAGTTCTGCAGGTGAGGGAGCCAGCTGTCAATATTAAAACGTCAAAGGATAGTTTAAAACAACAATGAGGGGCTTCCCTGGTGGCACAGTGGTTAAGAATCCGCCTGCCAATGCAGGGGACACGGGTTCGAGCCCTGGTCCGGGAAGATCCCACGTGCCGCGGAGCAACGAAGCCCGTGTGCCACAACTACTGAGCCTGAGCTCTAGAGCCCGTGAACCGCAACTACTGAGCCTGTGAGCCACAACTACTGAGGCTGTGCGCCTAGAGCCCATGCTCTGCAACAAGAGAGGTCCCCGCTTGCCGCAACTAGAGAAAGCCCACACGCAGCAACAAAGACCCAACACAGCCAAAAATAAATAAATTTACTTAAATAAAACAACAATGAAATGTTAGAAACAGTGCTGTAGGAGGTAAGGAAAAATGATTTTGGACACGTGGAAGTACTGAATTTCTAAGATGACTTGGTAGAGAAGCAACACCTCTATTTACCCTAACTAAAACTGCATGCAAACTACTACATCTTCACTGATGGTAGCAAAGCCTGAGTTTGTTTAGGTTTTAGACTATTTTATGATTTCTGCTGTCATATGCACATTCTATCCTTCTCAACATCACCGCAGCAAGTATTTCCTGTGCACCGACTACGTGCTGGGTGCTGTACCAGCTGCTGGGATATAAAGATAAATAAGGACACCGCCTGGTGAGGTGACAGACAAAACATAAGACAGTGAGGGGAGGGCTGTCACAGAGGCAGGAACAGAGTCTTAGTGGGTGAAAGGACGCACAGCAGGTGGAGGGTAGTGAAAAGGGGAGGCTTTAGAGAGAACACAGGGGGAGTCAGCCAGGCAAAGGAGGGCTGGGAGAAGGGGATTCCAGACAGAGGATGGCAAGGCCAGGAGACCCAAGGGTCTGGAATCTGGGGAGCCAGGTTGGTGGGAAGCAGGGAAGAGCTCTAAACATCTCTGGATTTTATCTGTCTGGGCAATAACGAGTCGAGAGTTGTTTTAAATACTGGACTTCGCAGGAGGTTCAGCACGCAGCAATGCTGCTATCCGCCCTTCCTGCCCAGGGAATGCCCTTTGCACCACTAGGTTCTGCTGGGGTCGCTCCACCCCCAATCCCGAGATGAGTGTGGGACCCAAGCTAACCAATCTCTAAGCTTCCCTGCAGCCTGCCTGGAGCTAGGGCTTCTGGAGAAGAGGTCTTTCCTCTTTGTTCTCAAAGCTACACACAAATGCACTCAGGGCCTCCTTCGGCCTGGCCCTGGCTGCAGGAGGACGCTGCCCCGGGGAAAACCCAGCCATCACCAGCTGCGACAAAGGACAGAAAAGAGGAAATCTTCCAGCTGCCTTGGGGGCCCACTTTGCCTCTCCTTTTCCTCAAGAACCCCCTCTCTTTTGCTTCAGCTGGTTCCAGTTGGGTTTTGCAACCGGAGTCCTGATAAATGTGGAAGGGAAGAAATCAAAGCGGCAACGCTGCAAATGTAACATGTTAACAGATGAGAGAGCGTTTCTTACGAAGTCAGATTTCTCAGACCCTCCCCCAGCCGAGTCCAGAACTGAGAGTCACCTCCCCGTTTTATATGGGTTTCGATTTATTTAGGACATGCCTGGTTTAAATCAGTTAGACCCTCACAGCGGGTCTGAGTTGCACTCTACTTAACAGCGAGTGTTTGAGAAGAAAGTGTCGGAAATCTAAAAGGCAGACGGCCTCTCACACTCACTGACAAATCTCACAGACCCTTCCGCACCCCTCACGTTTCCCTCTGCTCAGGAGGAGATAAACCTGGCTGGAGGAGGTTAACCTCCCTGCGGCTTTTGGCCTCAAATTCCCATCTCCTAAGCGTCCCTCCTCGGTGTGTCACAGGGTCCCTGGGGCAGGCTTGCTGCCAGCAGCCCCGCCTGGAGTGGCGGGGGTTGGGGGGGGTGATGGGGGTTTGGAGAAGGAGCTGGTGGTCGTGCTTCACGTGGCCGAGAGTTCAGGAAGGGGTAGGAGGCTGGCGACCTTGCCGGGGCAGCTGCAGGGGTGGGCCCAGGAGGTGCGGACAGGGGAGATCATGGACATTTTCCAGAGGGTGGTTCTAAAGGGGAGCAGAGAGATGGGGTGTGAAGAGGCGAGGGGGTCATCTAAAGGGACAGGCTGGAGAGATGGGGACAGAGAGGGGCAGGGGGTAGAGCTGCAGAGCAACAGGTGGCCAGTGCCCAGAGCACAGGTGACAGCGAGGACAGAAGCCATCGCCTGAGTGAGGTGGGACCCGTCAAGGCCTAACGGTTTTGGTGAAGGAGGGAGCTTAGTAAGCTTCAAGATCACAGAGAAAGGCGAAAAGGAAAATTTAATATAATTGAAATTATGATTACTTATTAATGCTTTACTATTCAATAATCATTTTATTTTACTTATCTTTTATGAATAATTTAGTAATTCTGTCCCTAACAATGTTGGATCCTGCTTTTGGACGAATCAAGGTATATGAATATACTTAATACTAAGAACTGTAGCACAAAGAGGAGGAATTTGTAGACCAAAGACAGGGAATTGCAAGGCTTTCTAACTGAAAGATGGATGTCCGAGAAGATGATTCCCTTCACAGATGAGAAACACGGAAAATCCGTCTGGAAAGCCGGAAATGTGGGAGGATGAACATTTGGTAGACTGCAGTCAGCGAGCTGGTGGACACCAAGAATGTGGGGCTTTAATGGCAGTAAAATGAATGATGAGGTTTTAAAATGTCACTCAGTCCAGTAAGACAAAGACCCATGAATATTTCTGCCTAAGGAGCCCCACTGTTTTTCATTGTGTCCAAATGCCACTTAAACAGAAGTACAAGCGCCCTCATACTTTGAGCTCTAGCGAGTTCTTCAGTCCTATCCTATGTCTCCTTTTATTGACAGAGGTTGAAATGGGGGCTCCTGAGGACAGCCTGAGAGTGTCCCCATACAGCTAAGACACTGAAGGACACACCCCTTTTTGAGTTTTCCTCAGAGTCTGGAAAAGAAACGCCGACACAGCTCAGACACACTGATACCACTGTGAGTGGCACATCTTCCCACACGGGGCCCAGACGGGGGCTGATGCTCCATGAGGACGGAGGCTCGGCCTTTCCCACAGCAGCCCCAGGAAGGAGAGCTCAGAAAATCCAGAGCTTTCTCAAGCCTCAGTTTCCCACGAGGGACTGGAACAGGAGATGGAGGGAAGCCACATGGCCTGGCCTCTGAGGCCAATGCTCCGTCCCGTGGGTCTGGGAACTGGGACTTGGACATCCCCACACCGCTATCAGAACCCATCCCCTCTCGACTCCGATTTCGTCTCAGTGCCAGGCGGTCCACCACATGTTTCCCTTAGGCTGTGAAGAGCCCAGGGCGGTGACAGTGTCCAGGTCCCACGCTGGGGTCATACCACTGCCCGCTGAAAACCCTTGAACGGCTCCCCATCCCACTTGGATACAACCCCAAAGCCTTCCACCACCTCCCAAGTGCTCACAACCTCACCCTCCTAGTGCATGACGCCTACCTTCCTTGTGGCTTGCTCTCCCCCAGCCAACACGCCTTCTGCCTCATTCTAGAACATTCCATACCCTCTCCCCCTTAGGGCCTTTGCATTTGGTCTGCCTTGGGCCCGGACCACCCTCCAGCTGGCTCTTTTCCATCCTACAGGTATGAGTTTAAACATCTTTGCAGAGGGCCCTTTCCAGGTCATCTGATCTCAGTAGCCTCCACCAACAGCATTCTCCACATCACAGACCCCCTTCGGTTTCCTAGTTTGTTTCTTCACCTGTTTATTTATTCATCTATATCCCCTCAAGAATTTAAGCCAAAAGAAGGCTCTGTGCTCACTGTGACCCCAGCCCAGGCATTGTGATAAGCCCTTTATACGTATTGCTGGATTCTGGCTCTGTGGGTTAGCTGCTAATTTTATCCCAACTTAAAAAGGATGCTGAGAGACAGGGAGGTGAGCTGACCTGCCCAAGGTCACACTGCATACGGTAGCATCCAGGTGGTTTTGCTTCAGAACTTGCTCTCTTACTGTGTGGCGCTGCTTTTGGGGGCTGGCCAAGGATAACTGCTGAGTGCCTGCTATAGGCGCTGTACCAGGTGCTGGATAAATACATGCTGAGCAGGATAACGGATGGATGGATGGGTGGGTGGGTGGATGGGTGGACGCATGGATGACTGGATTTGAGGGGAATGCTGCAGGCACACTCTCCCTTTGTCTAGGGCTATCCGCTCCCAAACCCGGTAACACGTGACTCACATCCCTCTTAGGTACCATGACCTGCCAAGGAGCCATGGATGAAACTGGGAAGGCGCGCAGTTAAAGTTTTCTGAGATGCGTGTCTAATTTAAAAGGGGCCGGAAGTCAAAGTTCCCTTGAGAAAGCTGAGAAAGGTGGGTGGACAATGGCCATATTGGAAATGTGACAGTAGTGGACCTATTTCCCTTAGATTTCCCCAAGGAGAAAATCCAATTACATGGATTCTGTATGTCAGCAAATGGAGACAGAAGATGAATGCATAATTTCATGAGAACATTCTTTTTCTCTGCTTATTAGATTACCTGATCTAACGAGGCATTCTGTTCCTCTCTAGGCCAGAAAATAAAATGCCAGGAATTGATTTTCCTGTTTTCCATTTGTTTTCTGTTGCAAGTGACACCTCAATATTCTCTCATTTCACCAACATTTATTGTGTGGGACATTGGGTATAAGACCCCAAGAGCTCACCATCGAGTGGAGGACAGACCCAGAGAGTGATCAGAGCCCCGTGACAGAGATACACCTAAAGCACTGTGGGAATTCAAGGAAAGGCTTCTAACCCCGGGGAGGTGGTATCCAAGTGAGTCGTGCAAGATGGGGAAGAAGGAGTCAGGCTGAGAGGGGCTTAGTGAGGTGGGGAGGTGGGGAAGAAAGAAGAAGAGAGCATTCCAGAAAAAGTTACTATATCCTCAAAGGCATGGAGGCATGGAGGGTACAGGAACAGATGCTAGTGAGGGATGGGCACAGGGGATGTAAAACTCTATGGTGTTTCAAGTTGTTGAGGTGCAGGGTTTGAGGTGGGGAGACGTGCTGCTGTTCAGATCGGCAGGTTGGGGACAGGAGTCACTGACTTTATCGCGCGATGGGGAACCGTGGCAGTGACCTGAGCAGATGAAATCTTTGGAGCTAAAGGCCCCTCTGACAGTCGTGTAGATAAGGCTCTGAGGGAGAAAAGACAAACAGGCAGTGGGAAGGTTAATTAGGAGGCTGGTGTGAGCATAAAAACAAAGGGTCAGACCGGGACAGGAGCCTTTGGGATGGGAAATTCAGGAGATGGGCAGACTTAGGAACCTCAGCTGTCAACTGAGATGGGTAATTCCTAAAGGAGGGAAAGAAGAGGGTGAGTCCAGCCTTGGCCGTGTTGAGTGTGAGGGCCCTGAGCCCAGTCTTTTAGATATTCCAGCAAGCAGCCGACTCTGTGAACCTAAGGTGTAGGAAGGGGCTTGGAGTGAAGACAAAGATGCAGACGCTCATTTTATGGCTGAGTAATATTCCATTGTATATATGTGCCACATCTTCTTTATCCATTCATCTGATGATGGACATTTAGGTTGTTTCCATCTCCTGGCTATTGTAACTAGAGCTGCAATGAAACGAAACTGAGTTATCTGTAGTGAGGTGGATGGACCTAGAGTCTGTCATACAGAGTGAAGTGAGTCAGAAAGAGAAAGACAAATACCGTATGCTAACACATATATATGGGATTTAAGAAAAAAAAAAGTCATGAAGAACCTAGAGGTAAGACGGGAGTAAAGACACAGACCTACTAGAGAATGGACTTGAGGATATGGGGAGGGGGAAGGGTAAGCTGTGACAAAGTGAGAGGGTGGCATGGACATATATTCACTACCAAACGTAAAATAGATAGCTAGTGGGAAGCAGCCGCACAGCACAGGGAGATCAGCTCGGTGCTCTGTGACCACCTAGTGGGGTGGGATAGGGAGGGTGGGAGGGGGGGAGACGCAAGAGGGATGAGATATGGGAACATATGTATATGTATAACTGATTCACTTTGTTATAAAGCAGAAACTAACACACCGTTGTAAAGTAATTATACTCCAATAAAGATGTTAAAAAAAAAAGATGCAGATGCTCAGCACACGCCTGCTTTATGTGAGGACGAGTAAAATCTTTTCCTTTCCAGTCGACGATTGTGTTTTCTGATTTCAAAGTCTTTGGATGGATAGGGCTTAAAATGATCATTTAGAATTTACACTGAAACACTATGATGTAGATACCGTACCTCCTTATAAAATCTGTTGCATTTCTGAAATGATTTCAGTATCGAAATAAGAACCATTATGCCCCAAACTGCTTCTTTTAGAACAATGTTGAAATGATCCTACTCTAAATTTACCGTTGTATAATGTAGTTATATTGTTAAATGAGGTGGATTTCACCAAAATGACATAGTTTATTCCCCAAAGCATAGGAAAGCAGGAAGAAATACCTGCTCAGTTTTACATCTGAAAGGGAGCCCTTTCTCTAGCCCACCTTTGGAATGAGTTAACTATCCCTCTCTTGTGCTCTAACAAGGTTCTGTTACAGAATTTCCCCTGTTCTGTTCTGTTTCTTGTTGGCTTGTGTTCGCCCACGTTGGGTTGAGCTAAGGGGCAAAAGCTACATCCCTAAGCCTACCACGATGCCTAGCTCACAGTAAACGCTTAACCCATAAATAGAGGGTACAAACGGAATCGTTATCACAGAAAAGCGACTCAGTTTGGATAGAATGTATTCACACTAATTGGATCAATTGAAAGAAATTTCTTTCATTTTTTAAATTTCTTCTCTTTTTGGTTTGAAATTGTTGTCACCGATCGTGGAGGGGGTGTGGGGGGTATGGATAATCACATTCACTTCCTTGTTATTTCAAGAGTTCCCAGTGCTGTCAGGACCACCCTGACAACTTTACCTCAACGTTAGGACTGCTTAAATGAGAGAAACAGGGAAAGGAAAGCTTAAAGATTGGCATCAATTACCTAGAATCTGAAAATCTCACTGATGACATGTCACCTTTCTCCCATTATTTCTTTGAAGGCTCTGCGTCTGGTTTGCGGGTTTCATTATTCTATGCAACATATTCGAGCAAAAGCATCATAAGACAGCTCTTGTTTGTCAATGAACATCAGAAGGCACTTCAGATACTCTGCAGTTAAATCACACACACACTGGAGGCTTCAGTGATCTTCCTAGCGAAACCCATTTGGTGTTCAAAGGACCCAACCCAGTTTTCTGCTGAAGATTTACTCCACCGCAAGTTATTATTCCACAAATTACAAAATCATTCATAGATAAATTTGGGTAATGGTTTTCTTTTATGAGAATTTGGAAGTACAGCTACAAAGACTTGCACGTGAGGGATGAACTGCTTGGAGCGTTAACAAAACGCAGCACACGATAAAAATCATAATTAAAAATCATGATCAGGATTTTCCCAGTTACTAAAAAGAATATCCTTTATGGAAAATTATCTATTCCTCAACCAGAGCTAGGTAAAGATAGAGAAAAGATTGAGGAAAAAAAAGCCAATATGTACGTGGACCGGATTCTGGATTCTTTCATACTCTGGAAGAACTCACTCTGTTTTTTAGTGAAAACGCTAGCCTGGTTAGAATCATGGGACTCTGATGTCATTGGATGTCATTGGATCTTCTGGACTGTTTTACGGAGAGATCAGACAACTGAATAATTCCCTATAAAGACAGTGCATTGAGGTATGAAATGATAGGAAGGAAGTGGAAACTAAGAAAAAGAATCAGAGATGTGGTATTTTCTACATCTGAGCTTTGGTTGAATCTCTTTCAGAATGTGGTTTTTGCAAATATTTATGATTTTTGTTTTCCTTGTGGGAAGAGTCATCATAACCTGTTAAATAGCTTATGCCCTGGGTTCTTGATTTGGGGAGTGAAAGCAAAGCACCACTGCATCGCCATCCCCGTCTTGTCACCTTCATCAGCTTGTCCACCTCCCTCCAGCTCCTGCCTTTTGTTGGATCAGAGTGTGTCGGGCCCTGGTCCACCTGCTTGTCAACTGCACTTTCTTACTCTTTCTTGGCAGAGACGCTGTGTGGTAGGGACTGTTATCAACTGCCTAACCAGGAAGAGGAAAACACTCAGAGAAGTGAAGTGATTTGTCCAAAGCCGCATAGCCATGCTGGTAGAGACTGAACTTGTCTCTCCTTGGCTCCAAAGCCAGCCTCACCCTAACCACTGGTCAACACTGCCTTGCCAGGAAGACATGATTCTGAAGGTCTGAAAAAAAAGCAGCGGCAAATCATATTCCCTCTTTTTCTGAAATCATTTCTCCCACAATGCTAATGGGGCTTATGCTGTTTCTCTTAGCACTCAATTCAATTTAGCTATAAAATTCAAATTATTTTTGGTTACGATTTCAGCATTTTGGGATCCCAACAATTTAGGGATCTGTACATCTGTACAAACAATGAAGCATTTACATTTGGTTTTCTTTTGTTATTTTCCATTTACTAAGAGACTCAAAATGATCAAAACAACTTTTTTTTCCTGGAATTAAAAAAAAAAGTTCCCTTTCTCCAGCTCTTTCTCATTTAGTTTCACAAACCATAATAAATAAAACTGTTGATACAGCATTTTAGAAACTGTAGGGGACAATTACGTTTCCTGCAAAATAATTTCTTACTATACTGCTTCCATTTTAAGTCACAAGTACACAGAATTTTGGATCCAATCCTGTGGCACTGACACTGAAATATGTTGCTATTCCTGACATTTCCGACTATTCAGATGACCCTCTCCATTCATGAAGTGAACAGATTACATATGCCACTGTGGACAGTTTTAGACTCAGTGGAAATCTCTTTAAGAACAGCAGGCCTGATGTGCCAACTGCGTTTTCCAGCTGGAAGATGAAAGCACGTGAAAAACGGTGGGTTCCTGCCTTTATAGCTTCATAGCTGTCATTCTACATGGGCCTAAAGCTTTGGGCTACTTTTCCCCCTTTTAAATGACCATCTGTGTTCGAGAGTCTTTTGCCTGTGGGCTTGCAACTGTTCTAGGCTGTTTTCTTGGGGGGCTGTGCCACGTGGCTTTCGGTATCTTAGTTCCCCGACCAGGGATCGAACCCGCCACAGCAGTGAAAGCGCCGAGTCTTAATCACTGGACCGCCAGGGAATTCCCTGTTCTAGGCTGTTCTTGATGTGATAAGACTGTCTTCATAGTATGAGATCTATCAAACCTAATTAACGTAATTTTTAGAAAAATAGGGCTGTAAAACAGGAAAAGTTGAAAACCCAGTAAACTCTTATTTCCAAAGGTAAATAAAGCCCCACACCCACTTCTCTCAGAAAGGATTGCAAAAATAGATTCTATAGGTTAGCTTCCATTGTGTTCTTCAAACATCACCGCCAACATAGGCAAAACAACTGTTCTTTTTAGGCTTTAGAACTTTCCTCTTCCTTTTGAAAAATACCAGTTGGCTGTAATAGCAGCAGCAGTAGATAATATTTGTTTGAACTCTTTACTAAGCAAAAGCACTTTATAGGCATTGTTTTATTTAACTTTTACAACAGCCATAGTCGGCAGATGCCTGTTTGGAGATGAGGAACTTAGGCTCAGAGAGGTTAAGTGACTCATCCATGGTTGCACAGATAGTACTGTATAGATTATCCGATTTTGCCATCCAACTCTTCCTGCCACACTTACACACTTGCCTTTTGTGCTCATCTCCCCTTAAATAGACACTGTATTTAATATGCCAATACCTGACTGTGAAAACAATTAGAAATTGTAGCTTGGCTTGGGTGGTCTGTCCATTTCCCATTTATTTCCACAGGCTCCAAATGGAAAGGCACAGTTAGGAATGATATGCATCAGGATTCTGTTCACATCTAGTCGGAGGAATAATCACGTAAGTGTGGTGATTTTATGTGTACTGGTGTAGGGAAGGTTGACACTATTCCACAGAGAGGTGTATGAAAATTTCAGTAGTGCAGGTAAATGAAGAATCAAGCCTATTTATATTTACTCACTGGTGCTAACCATCATTTGAAAATAATCAAGTAAGTTTAACACCAGAAGCCGAGGCAACTTTATTCATTTCCTAGTTGCCCATCTTGCCCTCCACACAGGTGGTATTTACGAGCTGCTGCTCACCAACCCCCGTCTGGTCCACATTGTGCAGAGACATGTTACAACCAGTGGTTCTTTAAATCTTTACAATAACAATGTGAGGTTGGCATTCTGGCCATTTTACAGATGTAGAAACTGAGGCTCAGAGGTGTTAGGACATTTGTCCAAGGTCACAGAGCTACCAAGTGGCAAGAGACTGAGGCTGTTAGGTGCTAACATACGTTACACCCAGCCTGTGGCCATCACTTGTACGTGGAAAGACATGCTTCCCTCCCCTCCAACAAAACCCTTGATTGATTATTCGAAGGACTGCTTTTACCATATTGAATAACTCAATGGAGGGCACAGAGGGACTGAAGCTGAGAGAAGAGTCTCCCCTGGGCTCAGTGCTACAAGGTTTGGTGGTGGGGGGGGTGTTCCTTAATCAGTTTTGGGGCTCTAGCCTCTAAGGCAGTTACCGGCTCCCCAAAGGCTTTCAGTCAGTATCTGTGGAATGCTTGGGCTGATGATATATTTCCAAGTAATAAAAATTTGAAGGTAGACAAATCTACCTTCAAAATACACCTTTGGCAACAGAGAATCAACAGTGGTTGAGGGCAAATCTGGTTCTGCCATTTTCTTCTCTTGTGACCTTGGGCATAAAATTTGACCTTGTGTTACTGGAGTTTCCTCATCTAAAATGGGAATAATAGGACATCCTCGTAGGGTTGTTGTGAAGATAATATACATTAAACGCCTATAGCCATGTGCTCAATGAATGTAAGCAATGATTATTTTTAGTAAGCTGGTCGGCTTCTACCAGTCTCCCCGCCCATCCCCCTGGTCCAAGTCACCGTCTCCCACACCCGCCCTTCTGTGATGGCCTGTATGCCAGCCTCCTGTTTTTACCCTTACCCCGTTCCCATCCAGATTTCACACGAGCCAGACTGTCAAGTTTTTAAAATAAAAACCAGATCACATCACTCTCTCACTTAAAATCATGCACTGCTTCTTCCAGATCCCAGAATCAATTTTAACTTCCATAGAGTGGACTGCCCCCCTGCCCCCCGGCCCCCAGGGTCCAGCTCACTTCACTTAGGCGCTGTTCACTTCTATCCTTCTTCTCTTAGTCTGGAACATTCTTCCCTCTTTCTCTGCCCCGCAAAGACTACCAGCAGCCCTCACCCTAAATGGCGTTTCCTGGAGCAGCCGTCCCCGCCGGACCCTTTCTGTACCTGCTTCTCCTTGTCGCCCCTCCTGCAGGATCCTGCTACTTCTCTGCTCATCACATGGACTGCTTATTTGCTCTGTGACTTATTTGAGGTGTGCATCCCCCATTAGGGCAGGGGCCTCATCTGTCTGATCCCCTCTGTATCGTCAGCCCTTAGATTCGGGCCTGAAACACAGGAGATGCTCCATGAAACATTTTTTGAAGGACTGTAAATATCAAGAATGAGAAAAATACATCAAAGGCGCTCAGAGGCAATACTGAGTCATTATGGAATTGCTGCTTTTTTAGGGTATGAGAAAGTGTTTCTTCCTACTCCCAAAACCAAAAACCACCACCGCCCCCCAAAACACACACACACACACACACACACACAATCTCACAGATAAAAGATGCTTTGACCCTTAAAAGTTCCGCCACCTAGAACAGATCTGGCCTTTTCTTCATAGCGTGGAACAAATAATATACTTTTTTTTTTTTAAATCTTCAAAGAGCATTTTCTCAATGTGTAGCTTTAAAAAAAGTCTAGGGCTTCCCTGGTGGCGCAGTGGTTGAGAGTCCGCCTGCCGATGTGGGGGACGCGGGTTCGTGCCCCGGTCCAGGAAGGTGCCACATGCTGCGGAGCGGCTGGGCCCGTGAGCCATGGCCGCTGAGCCTGCGCGTCCGGAGCCTGTGCTCCGCAACGGGAGAGGCCACAACGGTAAGAGGCCCACGTACCGCAAAAAGAAAAAAAAATTTAAAAAGTCAGATTTATTTGGAACCACCAAATCAAAACACCTTTAAATCCTTGGACTCACAGCTTTAAACCTGAAGAATAAGATGACTGGTCTGCACGGATGGACCTTCGTCATAGCAGCTGATACTTGAGGGGCTTCGGGTGTCACCTGGCATCTTCCACTCGGCCCGAGGCTGGGAGCCCAGCAAGGCTGCAGGTCTGATGACCTGGGAAGCTGTTCTACAGAAAGTTGGATGCACTTCAGCCCGTTTTTCTCACCCACATCGTTCAGTGAGGAACTTTATTAATTGGTGCTCTGAGGCAGAAGAGGGGATGTTCTTGGCCCCAGCAACAGCCAGCCCGCCAGCTCCCAGGCAGACCTGCAGACCAGCCAGCTGGGCTCTCTTAAACACTGACCTACACGGAACCAAACTCTCAGAATGTGTGTTCGATCAAATGTGTTCCCTTCTGCTTGCTCAAAGAGAGTTCTGCTCTGCAAATTTTCATACCATCAGCACCAAGAGAGAGAAGCCAGGAGTGACCAAGGGTAGGGAAAAGGACCCTCACTTTTCAAGCTCCCTAAATCTGCCATGGAACTGCTCAGACACCCCGCTGATGCTAGCAAGTGATGTGCTTGGGTTTAAAAATGGGTGTCTTTTTCCTTTTTTAAAAAGGGCCACCAGGTGTGAACCTGGGTGTGTGGAGCCCAAGTCACTGACACCACCCCCTTTCCTGCTCTGAGTCTGACAGAGCCCCAAATGCCATGGATTTCTGCCAGCATGGAGTGGGCACCAATGCCCATGAGAGACCTGTTTAAAAAATACAGATCTTTGGGATTCAGTGAAGGGCTGTAAAATATAAAATTATAAAATGAAATCATAAATCCCATCTGAATTCTAGCTGCTGTATTCTTCACAGGACGTATTCTTCTATTTTCGTTTAAAAAAACAAAAAAGAAACCACAACAAAAAGTACTGTAATACCCAAGGTGAATATTTCTGTTTGCCAGTATCTGCTTTCTAAATGCTTAGTGGATTTACTACCTGATCAGCAACTGGGCCCATATTCTTTCTTTCTTTTTTTTTTGTATCTGGAAGGGTTCTGCATTCAGACCTGATGCTGTGGAACTTTCAGAGAAGAGGGACCAAAGAACAGACATGGATGACGATGGGCCATTGATGGATTTTTCTCCAGGAGAAAGGCCACACCAATCAACACCCCCACCGCTGGGTGTCTGAACTCTTCACCTCCTCCATGGGGGCCCTGCGAGGGTAAATGGACACTGTTCACAGTGCCTTAATTTCTTATTCAATTTCAACTCCCTAGGTCACAGAAGAGTTTGGCTAATTCTAACAGCTAATTTTCTACAAGTACTTAAGTAGCTTAGTCAGAACGATGGTTGGGATATATAATGTTGTTTTCATTATTCTTAAGATAGGGTGATATGAATGACCTTGTTGATTTAGTTAAGTAACGCAATAGATGGCAAAATCCCACCCTAGGTCATGAAAAACAGAGATCTTTAGTAGGTATCATGGTTTCAAATTGTGAAATTGGTTAAGAACCATGACCTGGGTGATGAATTGGTTCATATTTGATTGAAGCAGTAATCCATTACACTTACGAAATCTTCAGGGCTCACGGGCTATCCAAGAATGTATTCCTTACTTGGAGTGTGTTAAAAAAAAAATTAAAAAGCTGCTGGTGTTACAGCAATGACAAACTTTATAGCACTCAGCAAAGAGTTAGAACTTTTTTCTTCTAGATGTAACCTCTCCACTGTGAAGTCTCCCAGATGTCCTGGGTACAGGGCAAAAATGGATACCTACTCGATGCGCCCAGCCCAGAGCATTACTTCGTTTCTCTGGACAAACTTTGGCCAGAAAAAAGACAAACATGCTTCCAATATTTCTGGCTTCTCAGCCATGGATCTGTTTCTCAGATGACAAAGAACTGTGGTTTCTTTAAAAAAAGGAAAACAGAAGAATACTTCCTCTAAAGAACCCAGCAACTAGAATTCAGATGGGATTTATGGTTTCATTTTCACACAACCATCTTGCACGCAAAGTTGGGAATTGGGATTACATCATGTGTGCTACTAAACTCATATTCTAAAAACATGCTCCAGAAAGGAGTTCTTCATTAAAAGCTGAAAGCTTTCCATGTGTCTGGGGAAAAAAATAGCCAGATATATTGAGGAGGAGGAAAGCACAGCTGAATGATGAAAAAATGTAATTTACAATGATCTGTCTCAGTAATCTCTCCTAATAGTTTCACGAATAATAAAAAAAAAGAATATAATCACCTACAAGCTTACTGAATGAATCAGCACTTCTTGGGGGTCAGAAAACAATTATGTATCCTATACTCAGAAGACTGAGGAAATGAATCAAACTAGAAAATGGATAAAATGTCAAGTTAGCACTCTTTATTTTTCCCATAAGCCTGGACATTTCCAAAAGTCAATAATCACATTTCAACTCTCTGGAGGTCTGAGCATTGTTTGTCCCAGGACATGTGAATCTGGACTGGTTATTATCTAGACCAGTCCTGGGGAATTATTATTCATTTTTCTGGGTGTGACAGCGGCACCGCGGTTACATAAGAAAATTCCATTTTATTGTAGAAATGCATATTAACATGTGGAGGGGTAAAATGACATGATGTCTGTTTAAAAGACCTCAGTCTTAAAACGTATTGAATCTGGGTGATGGGTGTCTGCGCAGGTCTCTCAAACTTGGTACTGTTGACTTTGGCACTGCATAACCCTGTGCTGGAGGCTGTCCTGTGCAGGATGCGGGGTGTTTAGCAGCATCCCTGGCCTCTACGTGCCTGTTAACAATCCCCATTTGTGACAACCCAAACTCTCTCCAGGCATGGCCGAACCTCCCCTGGGAGGCAAAGTCACCCGCAGTTGAGAACCACTGACATCTGGGAGGATGAATATTTTCTGTGTTCTTGAATATACTTAAAAGATTTCAGAATAAATACGTTTTAGTTAATGGAGGAAGAAAAGTGTGAAAAAATCACGATGCTGATTCAATCTCTTGGACTGTTTGGAGAATATTCCCAAGGCGTGTGTCAGCAGACGCTTGGGGCCCAGACACCAGAGAATTTCGGACTCTCGTCCTGGACCTCAGCCTCAGATCTCAGAGGAGCCTGGACCCACCTCAGGCCAGGGAGTCAGCATCTTGGGTGACCTGGGCCCAGTAATGTGCATTGAAATAAAAAAGAGCTTTAGTCCGTTGTTACACTTTAGCCGTTTGCTTTATCCCTCGTGCTAGCGCACGCTCTGACTTGCTTGCTGTCTCTGTCTCTGTATCTCTGTCTCTGTTTCTCCTCAACCCACCCCCTACTCCACGTGAATGCACCACACACACACACACACACACACACACACACACACACACACGTTTTTTCCTAAACCATTTGAGGGTGGTTACACACATCATGGCCCTTTGCCCCTACATACTTAGCCGTGTATCTCCTACAAACAGGGCTGTTCTCCTAACGGCGCTACAGTTCTTAATGTCAGTAAACGTCACAGTGATGCAATACTTCTCTTTGCTCTTCATTCATATTCTGACGCCCACAGCTGACTCAGGGATGCTCTTTGTAGCATTTATTCCCCTCCAGAATAGAATCCAGTCCAGCATCAGGTATTGCACTAGGTGGTCCTGTCCTCTTGCTCTCTCTTTTTTTTTTAAAAATATTAACAACTTTGAGAAACAATTCACATACCATACAATTCGCCCATTCAAAATGTACAACCTAGAGAGTTTCATATCTTTCAGAGTTGTGCAACCATCGCCACATCTGATCTCAGACCGCTGCCATCCCTGCTCTTGATGCTGCACCATGACCCTTAGCCTTCTTGAATTTCGAACATTTCCTTCTTTTTTTTTTTTTTTTTTTTTGCGGTACGCGGGCCTCTCACTGTTGTGGTCTCTCCTGTTGTGGAGCACAGGCTCCGGACGCGCAGGCTCAGCGGCCATGGCTCATGGGCCCAGCCGCTCCGCGGCATGTGGGATCCTCCCGGACCGGGGCACAAACCTGTGTCCCCTGCATCGGCAGGCGGACTCCCAACCATGCGCCACCAGGGAAGCCCCTGCTGCATTTCTTTTTAACTGACTTTGACATTTGGGAAGAATACAGTCCCCCTCCCTTTTTAAAGAAAATGTTCCTCATTTGGGTTTGTCTGATATTTCCTTGTGATTCACTGAGGTTACACATTCGCAACCAACATGCTTCCTAGGTGATGCATCCTCCTCCAGGTAGCCCACGTGGAGACACAGGGCATCCATCTGTCGCTCCTGCAGATGTTAACGTTGATCACCTCGTCCAGGTGCTGCCTGACTTCCCCGCTGACCCACTCCATCACTGGGGGCTAATCTAGGTGGGAATCTGGATGAGGAGTGAGATGACGTGGTCTTCAAGTGTCTCCTCACAGACGGCTTGTGATTTGGAAGGAGGGAAACCAAGCGGTTATTTTGGTGCTGCCCGCTCCCTGCTCTGGGGCATAGCTCCTGGAAGGTGAAGATGCTCTTTGGGTGCCTGCTGGAGGGAGGGTGGGGTAAGCTGGCCCCAATCTGCACAGCCACCTTGCCCAACAAGAACCTGAACGCTGGCGGCCCGGTTGGTAATAACTCTCTGGAACACACCTCATCCCATGTGTGGATGCTTCGCCATCCCTCCAGGGACCAGCGGAGGAGGACGGCACACTCTGGAAGGACAGAGGGTGTCCTTCTTTCCCAAAGGCACCTTGGGCGTAGGGAAGAGTAACCTAGCCACCCACACCCCGTCCAGTTCGGGAGGCCTCACCAGCGGTTTCCCCGGGATGCTCAACTCCCCTGGGATGAGCCTGAACACCCACCCCGCCGCCCGAGGCGGTTCCCCTTCTCTCTCGCTCTGCATCAGGCCCTTCACCACCTCCCTTAAACGTCCACAGCACAAAGGTGGAAGTCACGCTGGGAAACCGCCTTGTCTCGCGAGATGAGGAGAGGCTGCAGCGGAGAAGGTGAAACTGAATCGGCCGCTGATGGACTCGGAGGTGGCAGGCAGCTGGTTGTGGATGAAGTGCCACGGATGCTTCCTGCGGGCTGGCTTGCTCTTTGGGCCGGAGTAAACCGTCTCCTCTTTGCTCTTGATACAGCTGGGAGCCTCGGAAGTGGGGGGCCTGCCCCAGGCGAGCAGGGCATTGCGGCTCAAGAAGTGTGAGGGCTGGCCTAGGGGTGGACGTGGAGCCCACCTGCAAAGCCGGAGTCTCGCAAGAACGGTGGGAAACACAATGACGCAGCCCACGGCATCACTTCCCAAGGACCCACGCCGAGTAACCGGAGCAGCGCACACAAGGAGATGGTGTGTTTACAAAGAGAGGAAAGAACACCAGGGAGAATAACAAACACGACCTTCCCAAGACTGGGCTACACAGCCGGCCAGCAGGCCACACAACCGGCTGCGGAGACTTTCAACTCTCCCCAGCCTTGGCCTTGCCTGCTCGCGGGGCAGTGTTAAAGGATATTATTATTATTGAATCGTAACAATAACAATTGCTCAGAAAATACAAACCAAACCAGGCGAACCCCTGGAACACCAAGAAGAGATTTCTAAAGGTTTTTATTTTAAACATATGTCTCTAAAACAGTCGGTGAAGAGTGCCAAAAACACAACGTCGAGTCTATTTTTCTTTTTCTGTGTACATGATTTGCTTTGGAAACTGCCTATAAATGCCCTAAAATTCTTGTCTCTCATCAAAAACAATTGAGGAACGGTACAAGGAGTTCTGAGGCATAACCTAGTTATTTCACGCGAGTGGAGTGAGAGTGAAGGGATGGGATGGTTGGGTGACACGAAAGTGAAGTTGTCTGGGGGGGGTGGGGGATTTCAGGAAAAGGGTTGACTCATCCCATCGGATCGCACGGAAGAGGCATCATATTGTACAGCCTTTTGGAAAACCAGCCCAGCCACTGGCTGCCCTGCAAGTTAGTTGTGGAGGGAGAGGAAAGCCCCTCCATCCCCATTCTGGAACTCCACAGGGGCCATGGCATCATGCAAGGCAGCCCAGTTGGCTTTCAATCCCCAAAGGTGGGCAGGATATTCTATTCCCTTCTTTTGGCATAGGGGCCCTGGAAGACCTCTCCTCAAAGCGGTGGGTTGGAAATCCACACTCCCTGTGTGTGAGCTTAGCATCAAGAAACGGCTGTCCTCATCCTGACCGTGCACACCACGGAGAGCTTCCCCAAGGGAGTCAGTTCACCATGGTCCTCAGTCCACGGTCAGGGAACTGGGTGGCTAATAAAATAAAACAGACCATTCACTGAGTTAGTTCAGTGATGTCACTGAGCACACACAGCAACTGCAGAACCGTCCCCAGTAAAGTTAAGAACATTTTTGGGAATTGCCTCTGAAAGAACATCTCAATATGCATTCAAGACCTTCCCAGGCCCCACCACCCTTTGCTTCAAAGGTTCACAACTCGAGTGAGAAGGGTAAACAGTGCTCTCTGCCCAAAGCCATGATTCAAACTTCTGGCTTTGTTATCCCTCAGCATGGGATTAATTATCACAAAGTCTCCTAGGGGATTCATTTATATATAATATAACGTAGAGTTTACTGTCATTTTAAATAAAGACACTGGATGAAATTTAAGACATGTGAAAGGTAGAGAGAATATAAAACCAGACGTGGCAAGACATTGCAATTCCGAGGAGAACTCTGAATCACTGATCTAGGGCATATTCCATCTTGTGTTCAGAATAAGTAAATAGCTGAACTAAGTACATTCAGTATTACTTTATTTCAGAGTCATACAATTATTTTCTTTCAATTGTATAGGAAGCAATAGTGTAACTAAAATATAATCTTCTTTTAGCTTAAAAGTAATGAACTTATAGAAAATACATTGGAATAAAAACTTAATTCAGGAGGGCTTCTAACAAAATCTCTCACTGCTTCCTAAAGCATGGAGACTTACATGGTTAAACATAAGGTAATTCTTTAATGTGATGTCAAGGGACCATAGACTCTTTTCCTCTAAGAGTTTAGAAAGGAATCTGAAGTCATGGCTCCTAATCTTTCAGAAATGGGCTCCCTTTAAATAAGAGCCATCCCATTTGTATAGAGCTACTGTGAATCTATAATTGTATCATTTTTTTAAGGAGGGGTGTGCCAAGCAGAGAGCAAGACGGAGTAAGAGCAGGTAGCTTGGGTCAAATCGCGTATGGCTGTCCACGGCTGCAGCTGCATTATGAGAAATATCTATGAGAGCCTTGTATGAAAGACGAATCCAAGTTGCCAAGAAATACTAAGAAATGTAGAATTACTTTACCTAGGAGGAAAATAGAACATAGAATTACACTGTATATTAAAAAAAAAAAAAAAAGCAAAGGTCAGAAGATAGGAGATCTGATGCTGGTGAGATGTGGAACGCTGATTATTATAATTATGGACTAATGATAGTGGCCACCATTGCTTGAGCCCCTGCCATGTGTCATGAAGAGTGCTAAACACACTTTCCTGAATACTTAAAAAGACTCACAAGGTCCTGTAACTCTGCTCATTTTTACAGAAGAGACAAGGCCCAAAGAGATGATGTATTTTGTAGTCAAGTGCAGACGCAGGATTGGGACCTAAAGTAATCTGACTCCAGACCTATTTCAAAGTTTCCTACTACACATTTGAGACTCTGATAGGAATAGGTTTTTTCCAACTGATTATTTAAAAGATAAAAGTAAACAACATTTTGGTTTAAGAATGTGGTAAGGAAGCCTGGGGAGAACCTAGATACAGATCTGAAAAAAAAAAAAAACAAACAAAAACTAAATACAATATGATGAATGAAATAAAATAAAATATCAAAATCAAGAATGACCTCATGCTTGATTATATTGCAACAGAGGATGGGAATTCAGCTGCTGCAGAAGCCCTCCTTCATTACCAGGCTTTTGGCCAACAAGACTTGGTTGGAGGGACTTGGATACAAGCAGTCTGCCACTCAAGTCTTTGGTATCTTAATTCAGGTTCATTCAATAAGAATCTCTATGTGTTCATTCAATTTAACTTGTTAACCTCAACTTGAATAAAATTTTAGATTATAATTTAATTTTGGAACAGTTTTCGCCACCAATAACTGGGTACGCTTTTGTGTCTTACTGATGGTTATCGCTGACATGAAAGATGGCTTTGTCAGCATCACAACATCTATGTTAGAGGAACATTATAACCATTTAAAAAATCTGTACTGTATAAATGGGATCTACTCTCTTGTGTAGAGAATAAACATACAATTGTCTTGATTGTCTCAATCAAGAAAAAAAATTATAGTTATGAAGCTCCATATCAGAGGATTTTTGTTTATGATAACATAGTACTGTTATCAACTCAGATTATGGAAGTGAGAGGATTTTACACCTTAAATTCAAATCAAACTTGTTAGAAAAATTGAGAAATACTCCTTATTTTTCCATTTTGGCTTTCACCAGTCCTCATTCGAGGACACCATTTTTTCTCACGTATAAACATCTTTAAGATATTTCGGTAAATAGCTTACACAAGTAACAGAGCCTCTTTTATGTAAAAGGGCAATATACAAAAAAGCAACACATTTCTTTGTATTCTTATGAAAATAATTATTTATTACTCTTTCTTTTATGGTATTAAAAGTACTAGAACACAATACAAACAGGCTGCAGACAGAAAAAAGAAATCAAAGGAGATAAAAAGGTGAAATCAGAATACTTCAGAAATAATATTCCTTTTAGAATAGTAAGAGAGAAAATGTCTTCATTGCATGTGAATTGAAAAACTTGACATGCACCTGTCAATATCCCCTCAAGCAGCCCCCCATCAACATGATTGTATCATTTATTTCATGAATATAAGTGGAATGTGTGAGACTCTTTCTTCATTCCTGCCAAGAGCTGTCATAAGTATCCATTAAAAAATGTAGCAGTTCTGAGAAGGAGGTTTACAGTGATGAATGCATATTTTAAGAAAACAGAAAGATCTCAAACAACCTAACATTATACCTCAAGGAATTAGAAGAAGAAGAACAAACTAAGCCCAAAGTTAGCATAAGGAAGGAAATAAAAATCAGAGTGGAAATAAGTGAAATAGAGACTACAAAAACCACAGGAAAGATCAACAAAACTAAGCGCTAGTGTTTGAATAAATAAACAAAATTGACAAACAAAAAAGAGAGAGAAGACTCAAATAAATAAAGTCAGAAATGAAAAAGGAAACATTACAACTGATACTACAGAAATTCATAGGATCATAAGAGACTTCTACTACAATTATATGCTAACAAACTGGATGACCTAGAAGAAATAGATAAATCTCTAGAAACATAAAACCTGCTAAGACTGAATCAGGAAGAAATAGAAATTCTGCAGACCAAAGAGTACAGAGATTGACTCCATAATACAAAAAAACAAAAAACCAAACCAAACCAAAACAAAACCCTCCCAACAAAGAAAAGCCCAGGACCAAAGGTTTTATTGGTGAATTCTACCAAGCATTTAAAGAAAAATTAATGCCAATCTGTCTCAAGTTCTTCCAAAAAATTTAAGAGGAGGGAACACTTCCAAACTCACTTTATAAATCTAGCATTACCCTTGATAAGGTAATTGACATTGTCCTAGTCCAGATGAGGATACTACAAGAAAAGAAAACTATACATCAATATCTCTGATGAATATAGATGCAAAAAATTTCAACTAAATAGTAACAAACCAAATTTAACAATACATTATACACTAAGTGAGATTTATCCCTGGGTTACAATGATGGTTCAACACATGCAAATCAATAAATATGATACACCACATTAATAGAATGAAAGGTAAAAATCACATGATCATTTCAATAGATATAGAAAAAGCATTTGACAAAATTCAGCATCTTTTCATGATAAAAACCCTCTACAAATTGGGTATAGAAAGAACATAATAAAGGCCACACCTGACAAGCTGACAGCTAATCACACTCAACAGTGAAAGGCTGAAAGGTTTTTCTATAATATCAGGAACAGGACAAGGATGCCCACTCCTACCACTCTTATTCAGCATGGTACTGGAAGTCCCAACTAGAACAATTAGGCAAGACAAAGAAATAAAAGGCATCTAAATCAGAAAGTAAGAAGTAAAATTGTCATTATTTGTATACCATATAATCTTACATATAGAAAATCCTAAAGACTCAACCAAAAAAAAAAACTGTTGGAACTAGTCGACGAATCCAGTAAAGCTGCAGGATATAAATCAACATCAGAAATTAGTGGTGTTTTCATACACTAATAATGAAATATCTGAAAAAGAAATTGAAAAACCTATCCCACGCACAATAGCATCAAAAACAAAACAAAACAAAAAATACTTAGGAATAAATTTAACCAAGAAAGTGAAGGATCTCTGTAATAAAAACTACAAGACCTTGATGAAAGAAATCGAAGAACTCACAAACATATGGAAAAATAGCATATCTGTGTTCATGGATTAGAAGAATTAATATTGTTAAAATATCCATACTACCCAAAGCCATCTACAGATTCAATGCAATCCCTATCAAAATTCCAATGGCATTTTTCGTAGGAATAGTAAAAAAAAAAATCCTAAAATTTATATGGAACCACAAAAGATTACAATGAGCTAAAGCAGTCCTGAGAAAGAAGAACAAAGCCAGGGGCATCACACTTCCTGATTTCAAACTATGTTACAAAGCTATAGTAATTAAAACAGTATGTTATTAGCCTAAAAAGAGACACATAGACCAATGGAACAGAATAGAGAGTCCAGAAATAAACCCTCACATATATGGTCAACTAATATTTGACACAGGAGCCAAGAACAGTCAATGAGGAAAGAACAGTCTCTTCAATAATGATGGCAGGAAAACTAGTAACCGCATGCAGAAAAATGAAATTGGACCCCTATCATACCATGCACAGAAGTTACTCTAGAATGGACTAAAGACTTAAACAGAAGGCAGGATACTATAAAACTCCTAGAAGAAAACATAGGAAAAAAAGCTCCTTAACATTGTGGACTTAGCAATGATTTTTTGGATATGACACCAAAAGTACAAGTTACAAAAGCAAAACTAAATAAGTCAGACCACATCAAACTATAAAGCTTCTGTACAGCAAAAGAAACAATCAACAAAATGAATAGGCAACCAACAGAATGGGTGAAAATATTTGCAAACCATATATGGCACAAGGAGTTAATACCCCCAATATATAAAGAACTTATACAACTCAATAACAACAACGACAAAAACAATCCAATTAAATCCCACTAAAAATGGGCAGAGGAACATTTTTCCAAAGAAGATATCCAAATGTCCAACAGGTACATGGAAAGGTGCTCAAGATCACTAATCACCAGGGAAATGCAAATCAAAACCACAATGAGATCTGACTTCATACCTATTAGAATGTCTATCATCAAGAAGATAAGAGATAACAAGTGTTGGCAATGATGTGGAGAAAACAAACCCTTGTGCATTGTTGGTGGGAATGTAAATTGGTTTAGCCACTATGGAAAACATAGAGGTTTCTCAAAAAATTTAAAATAGAACTACCATATGACCCAGCAATCCCTTCTAGGTATACATCCAGAGGTATAATATAATGTTGCAATGAACATGAAAATGCAGATATCTCTTCCACATCCTTGTGTGTTCATTGCAGTATTATCCACAATAGCCAAGATATGGAAACAACGTGTATCCATCAATAGATGAATGGACAAAGAAGAAGTGGTATGTGTATACAATGGAATATATTCAGCCATGAGAAAGAAGGAAATCCTGCTATTTGTGAAAACATAAATGTCTTGAGGGCATCATGCTAAGTAAAAATAAGTCAGAGAAAGACAAATACTGTATGACCTCACTTATATGTGGAATCTAAAAAAGCTGAAGGCATAAAAACAGAGTAGAATGGTGGTTCCCAGGGGCTGGGACGTGGGGTCATTGGTACAAAGTTGCAACTAGTTGATAAGTAAGTACTGGAGAGCTAATGCCCAGCATGGTGATTATAGTCAACAATACTGTATTATAAACTTCAAAGCTGCTAAGAGACTAGATCTTAATTATTCTCACTACAAAAAAGAAATGATAATTATGTGACAGAGGAGTTAGCTAATACTACAGTGGTAATCATAATGCAACATAAAAAGGTATCAAATCAACACTATTGTACACCTTAAACTTACACAATGTTATTTGTCAAATTCTCGATTCTGTATGGGTTTAGCAGCTCTCCTTTCCTCTTTCTGCTTACTTTGGCACTGCTCTAGTTAGTACAAAGGTCACAACAAGTCACTGTATTTTCAGTCCAGGTCATTTCCCAAATTGTTTCTATTCTGGCTTCTTTTCTGTAATCAATTCATTCTACAAGATATGATCAATCAGCACTGCTTTCTTTATCCACTGGACTCAAAATGAGCTGGTTGGATTGGTCAGAATCAAATTAGGTTTCTACCTCTTTTAATCTATCAAGAGTGGAGATGACTGTGATAGAACAAACAAGACCAATCCTAGAGAGAAAGCTGAAGCAATTTAGAAACATTTTGACCTTGTGGGGAAAAAAACAAAAACAACAACAAAACAGGTCATGCCTTTCAAATGCTAAAAAAAAATCGAGTCACACCTACTCTTTCTGTATTTTTCTTTTTACATCTTTATTGGAGTTTGACTGTGTTCAGCATTATGAATTAATTCATTCCATAAACATTGGGTGGCTACAAATGCTAAGCTTGGAGCTGGGGATACAAAGATGAATTAGACAAGGTCAGGATGCTTCTAGTCTAGTGAGGGTGACCTAGATGTGAATAAGTAGAAATAAAGTGTTATGCTGGGCTAGCAATTTGTGCGCAGCTGAAAAGAGAGAGTAGTCCACTGTCACTGGGTAGCACAGGGACATGGATGAGAGTGAAGAAAAGCTTCCTGGATGTGATGACTGGACACTGATGCTTCTCTTGTCTTGCTGTTGGCCTTCAGAGGAGTTCTTTTACAATATTTTGAAACCCATGCATAAAAGTTAGTTATTCTTCAAAGAGGAATATTCTTTAGGTTATAACATCTAAATAATACAGATATGATACAGACAATATTATTATAAAGAACAGAAATTATCTGGAATGATTTCTATGTCCCTGGTGCTCTATTAAGCATTTAAAAATCCTTATAATAATCCCTAGCACTATTATTATCCTATTATACATGAAAACTGATGCTTGGAAAGATGAAGAATGTTCTAAAGGATATTATCCAGTAAGCGGCTGAAGTAAGATTAGAATCTGAGCTTTCTGACCCCAGGGTTCAAGGTCTAAGCTATAGCGAGGCTCATGGTAAGGAAAACCTTTCTGAGTATTCAAGGACCAGGCTCTGTGATTCTGCAGGGACACACCAGCAACCAACCACAGGTATCATGACATTGGTTTGACACATGCAGGTGTGCATGTCTGTACATGGGTGATACGTAAGGCTGATGAGCATAATCAGGAAAAAGTAAAAATAAAGCACTGAAATGCTAAACAGGAAAAATATGGGAAATCTGAATGTAAAAAGTAAGCTTGATAATTTTTACAATGCATGTCTTCATCTGTTTGGGATGCAATAACAAAATACCACAGACTGGGGGCTCATAAGTAGCAGAAATTTATTGCTCATATGCCTGGAGGCTGACAGTCCAAGATCAGAGAGCCAGCACGGTTGAGCGAAGGTCCTCTTCCTAGCTCACAGCCAGTGCCTTTTCACTGTGTCCTCACGTGGTGAAAGGGGTTAGGGAACTCTGTGGGGTCTTTTACAAGGGCACTAATCCCATTTATGAGGGCTCCACCCTCATGACCTAATCACCTCTCAAAGGCCCCACCTCCTACCGTCACTTTGGGGGTTGTTATTTAGACATACAACTTTGGGGGAGGACACAAACATTCGGGCCATAACTATATGTACCATTCTTTTCTTTTCCAAAACAAGATAAGCCTTAGTATCTATCTGTCTAGCACATGGTCCAAAAGGACTTAAAACCAAGCAGCAAAGAGCCTCATTGTGCTCATGTAAATATTTATGAAGTTTTAATTTGCTTTTGCACTGGAAATTATCGATCTTTTTCCCTATTCAATTATAAAACCTTATCCCATGCAAAGAACCTTCTTAGAAAGAAAATTAATGAAGAGCATGTTTGTTATTTTGTTGGTTTTCATTACCCAATGTGGCACTGTACTTGGAGAGAGGGCCATCATGATTGCAATTATACTAAATACACTTACATTATTGAACAATCAGCCAGAAACGTTCTGGAAGGGGAAAAAATACAACTATAGTTCCAATGAAGAAAGTTTAGATGTTACTTTTAGCCTGATAATTTAAATAGTGGATACGATTCCATGAACAAAGCTATACCAGCTTATTAACATAAGAACTGATAAAGTATCTAATGAATATAAAAGCAGATTGTGCTACACTGGGATTTTGGTCGTGGTTTTATTAATTCCTCAAAATAATTCCAAGAGTTATAGACCTATATTGATTTATATTACATGGCACCTATGTCTACTGTTTCATTAGTAAGAATGGTATTTGTATTTATATCCATCCATCCACCTGTCCATCCATCCACCCATCCATCCATCCATCTATCCATTCATCCATTTACACACTCAAGAAATTCTAAATAAGTGCCTGCTAAGTAACAGGCACCGTGGTGGGGAGTGAAAGACAAATGTGACATGTGAATCAAAGAAGAAACAGAAGGAGAACCAGGAGAGCAATGTATTGTGGGATTTCATCTCCATTGCTTCTTCAGTTAAAATTGCAGCTTTGTGTTTGCCTTAACTGATATTACATTAATTCACCTGGAAATTAGCCAGAAGCTTTTGACAGTCAAAGATAGACCCTGAGTGGCAGTCCTTCCAGTTGCATGAGTTATACAGGAACCTCGCCTGGCTGGGAAGGAGCTGAGATGCACCGGGGAGCTTTGGCAATTTCTACTGCCTTGAATTGCATCGCCAGGTCAGTGACCATCAATCTGCTGTGTACAGAATGACTTTTCTCTGGGAGCAGCAGAAGCAGCAAAGCATAATCCTTCTGAAGGCACTGAAAGTACTTAATTAGAGAAATAAATCAAGATTGAAATTCAACCTCACACGGTGCTGGCAATGCAATTCATCCCATGAAGGTGATGGGTGGCTGGCTGGCTGGCATGTATAGGAAATAGTGACCATGTTAGGACATTCTAATCTGCGGTGTGGCTGGTGAGTTTCCTTTGCTGTGGCTTGTCAGGAATATTTCTATTTCAAAACCACAAACATGTCAAGGGAAAGAGCGTGGGACAATCAGAAATCTGATATTTAGGTTCAGATTTATATGCTAGCAGAGAGTACTTGTCTGCAGTCTCTAGAACATAGTAGACATCTAACAAAAAAGTCAGAGACTGAAGACACATTTCATATATTCTGGTTCAGAAGGAAGATCTTTAACAAGAGAACTAGATTTGTCCAGCAAAACAAAAACAAAAAAGTTCACTACAAATTATTCTCTTGCATGCATTCACTTAAGATTGGTTGATTTCTTGATCTTTCAAAGTGTCATTTGTGTGGGGTGAGAATACAAAAGATGGAGAAGCATAAAAATAACAGAATTTGTCTTTGGGAAGTCTGAAATTTCTATGGAGTTGTAAGATTATCATCACACATGAGACAGACCAAGGATATGAAGAGCCTAAATTTATGCAAGTTACTGCGGGGATTCCAAGTAAATATTGGCCCTGGGAGACAGAAATAAACACCCTCAGAGACCCATAGAGGTGGACTTAATGGGTGCAACACAGCAGGCTTGCTCACATGGCATTTCCTCTGTCTGGGTTAGTTACTCACCAGTCTGCTCTCTCTGGGCATCGTGGATTTACGTAATCTCAGCGAGATTCAATCCACCACCCAATGCCTCCAACCCTCATATCATATGAGTGTGGGATCTACTAAGACACCACCAGTGTGCAATCAGTGCTTTATATTTTTTCAATTTGCCTTTAATGAGTCATAATGTACAAACAAAATTGTAAGATATTTAAAGAGTACAATGTGATGATTTGATATATGTATACATTGTGAAACGATCGCCGCCATCGAGTTAATATATCCATCACCTTATATATTTTATCCTTTTTTTTTTTTTTTTTTTGGTTAGAACACTAACGTTCTACTCTTTTAGCAAATTTCAACGATACAATACAGTGTTATCAACTAGAGTCACCATGTTATACATTCTATCCTCAAACCTTATTCATTTTAGAATTGAAAGTTTAAACCTTTCTACCAGCCTCTCCCTACTTCCCCCATCTTCCAGCCCCTGGCAACCACTTTTCTACTCTCTGTTTCTATGAATTCAACCTTGTGCTTGTTTATTTTGTTTGTTTTTAGATTCCACATATAAGTGATATACCATGCAGATTTTGTCTCTCTCTGTCTGGCTTATTTTACTTAGAATAATTCCCTCCCAGGTTCATCCATGTTGTCACAAATGACAGCAATTCCTTTTTTTTTTTTAAGGCTGAATAATCATACACACACACACACACACACATACACATCACATCTTCCTGACCCATCCATTCATTGATGGACACATATGTTGCTTCCATACCTTTGCTATTGTGAATAATGCAGCAATGAACATGAGAGGGCAGATATCTCTCCCATATCCTGTTTTCATTTCCTCTGGATACATGCCCAGAAGTGGGATTGTGGGATCATATGGTAGTCCTATTTTTAATTTCTTGGGAAACCTCTATACTGTTTTCCATAGTGGTTGGACCAGCTTACATTTCCACCAATACTGTACGAGGGTTCCCTTTTCTCTACATCCTCACTAGCACTTGTTATCTCTTGTCTTTTGATAACAGCCATCCTAACAGGTGTGAAGTGACATCTCACTGTGGCTTTGATCTGGCTTTACATTTTAAAATGCTGCACCCTAGTCCTGGGATGATGACTCCGAACAGGTAAGTTTGGCTTCTTGCCTGGCCATTTACACACCCTTCTAACACAGTTCAATAGGTAAAAAAGCATCTGGGGGCAAACACTAAAGCACAGGTTTTCTGAAGACATATATGGCAAGTATGTGATACTGGATTTACACACTTGTTCCATACTCTTACTTTTAAGATATCTACTTTTATTAATTTACTCAAATATTTCCTGGATGTCTCCTCCGTCCCGCCACATCATGCTAAGTACCCAGGGCACGGCAAAGACAAAGAATTAGGTGTGGTTTCATCTTTCACCCAAGCACCTTGAAGGCAGAAACTACAGCTGTTCTCCTGGAGTCCACACAACAGGCATCCAGCAAAAGTTCAATGAGCGGACGGATGGATGGAAAAATGAATAAATGATAGGATGTGTTGAAATCCAAACAGAGATGTTATGGCAATTTTCATGTAATTGTAGAAGAATCTATTACTGAAGCCTGTGACTAGCATGCAAAATCCTGGCACTACAACATGTTTCCAAAATGCACTTAAAAAATGATTGTATAACATGATGAATTATCTAATAGTCTTTCCTTACGTTATTACTATCCTTATATTCTGCCTGCTTTGTCCAAAAAGAGCATGAAATCTCTATTTAATATCATAATTCGTGAGCCAAGGAATCTGGATTTAGTCCTGCTAAATCTGTACCAGGACCAGAGCTTTGTCCCACTGAAGGGACATATTTCAGCCTTTTCCAAGATCAAGTCTACCCCCCCCCCACTTCTCCCCAGTACCTTCTCCATCTAGAGAACATCTGAACTGAACTACCAGATAAAAGTGAAACTGCTCAATTATATTTCAGTATCATTAAACTTTGTTTCGTTATGTCAGAAACTTTCAGATAATACTAACAAATGAATCTACCACAGGTTTTATGATTTTTTTCTAAGTAATGAAGGGATTCTCTAGGGAAAGTCCATGGCTCTTGAGGGTTACATAAAAATAGTCTCAAAGTTTCAATATGGCACAAAGCTTATTAACCCTGCTCAGATTTCATGCTTAAACATCCGTGATTACATTAGTCTTCCAAATATGATTTATTTAGACTTAAGTACTTCGATTTTTATGAAGAAATGGCAAATGCTGTATTGTATTTCACAAATTACAAATGACATTTTCTAGACTAGACTGAAGGGATTCAGCACCAGACTTCAGTTTTATAGTGTGTGATTTTGTCAAAAGTGTAGTATTTGGGCACCTTAAAAACGCAGTGACCTTTCTGTTGGCCACCATTACTGTTGTCTTTCAAATATTTGCACCTTGTCTGTTGAGAGCTATGCTAGGGCAGCACAGGGCAGCAGAAACTACAAAATAACCACCTTGGCAGGTCAGAGGTCACGTCCTGACCAGCTACTCACCCTTCCCTCTGCCCCTGTACAACAGGGATAACAAGACAGTATCATCCTGCCATCCCTCCAGGGCCACGTGAGGATCAAGAACTAAATGTCAGTGACCAACACCATCCTGTGTAGCAGGAGATGGCCACAGCAGGGAGCCTCCTGCAAGAATCAGAGAAAAAGAAAACACTGCAGCCTGGCTACACTCTTCTATGGGATTAAATCCACTCATCTAATGAAGCATGTGCTGAATTCTCAAATTCTCTCTCTTTCTGGGCCTCCCATCTGATTCAGGACTGCCTTCCACACAGTTTGGATTTTACAACGCAAAGCTGAGTTCTAGCTCACGTCTGCGGGTGATGATGTGTGATTGCTGTGGGGTTGTTGGCTCATCTGTCCTCTAAGTCATTAAATATTCTTTACTCTGATATGCATGAAGAAAGAAAGGTGTTGTGACCACACTGCGTTTTTCAAACCTATTCTCATACACTACAATGTGTTAAATAGATAGCTAGTGGGAACCTGCTATATTAGCACAGGGAGCTCAGCACGGTGCTCTGTGGTGACCTAGAGGGGTGGGATGGGGAGGTCCAAGAGGGAGGGGATATATGTATACATATAGTAGATTCACTTCATTGTACAGCAGAAACTAACACAACACTGTAAAGCAATTTTACTCCAATTTAAAAAAAAGATTAGAAAAAA
This sequence comes from Neophocaena asiaeorientalis asiaeorientalis, assembly GCF_003031525.2. Classification (NCBI taxonomy): domain Eukaryota; kingdom Metazoa; phylum Chordata; class Mammalia; order Artiodactyla; family Phocoenidae; genus Neophocaena; species Neophocaena asiaeorientalis. The sequence goes on along the minus strand of NW_020173770.1, from coordinate 4,331,593 downwards.
AAAGAAAACCCAAAAAACAACAGTGCAAAATGGAAAGGGTTGGAACTTACTCACGGGCTTTCATGATTGGAATTTCTGTTTCCTAGTCCAGGATGTGCCCTGCAATCGAAGTGAAATGCCTTTGATAGTTTTAAGGAATCAGACTAGAGACCCTTTTCCGAACACAATGCTCCCACTTGGCAAGAGTTAAGGGTCATTGGACAAGAATGTCCACTCTTGCCACTATTATTCAACATAGGTTTGGAAGTCCTAGCCACGGCAATCAGAGAAGAAAAAGAAATCAAAGGAATACAAATTGGAAAAGAAGTACAACTGTCATTGTTTGCAGATGACGTGATACTATACATAGAGAATACTAAAGATGCCACCAGAAAACTACTAGAACTCATCAATGGATTTGGTAAAGTTGCAGGATACAAAATTAATGCACAGAAATCTCTTGCATTCCTATATACTAATGATGAAAAATCTGAAAGAGTCAATGGAACAGGATAGAAAGCTCAGAGATAAACCCATGCACATATGGTCACCTAATTTGTGACAAAGGAGGCAAGAACATACACTGGAGAAAAGACAGCCTCTTCAATAACTGGTGCTGTGAAAACCAGACAGCTACATGTAAAAGAATGAAATTAGAACACTCCCTAACACCATACACAAAAATAAACTCAAAATGGATTAGAGATTTAAATGTAAGACGGGACACAATAAAACTCTTAGAGGAAAACATAGGAAGAACCCTCTTTGACATAAATCACAGAAAGATCTTTTTTGATCCACCTCCTAGAGTAATGGAAATAAAAACAAAAATAAACAAATGGGACCTAATGAAACTTCAAAGCTTTTGCACAGCAAAGGAAACCATAAACAAGATGAAAAGACAACCCTCAGAATGGGAGAAAATATTTGCAAATGAATCAACGGACAAAGGATTAATCTCCAAAATATATAAACAGCTCATGAAGCTCAATATTAAAAAAACAAACAATCCTATCCAAAAATGGGCAGAAGACCTAAATAGACATTTCTTCGAAGAAGACATACAGATGGCCAAGAAGCACATGAAAAGCTGCTCAACATCACTAATTATTAGAGAAATGCAAATCAAAACTACAATGAGGTATCACCTCACACCAGTTAGAATGGGCATCATCAGAAAATCTACAAACAACAAATGCTGGGGAGAGTGTGGAGAAAAGGGAACCCTCTTGCACTGTTGGTGGGAATGTAAAATGATACAGCCACTATGGAGAACAGTATGGACGTTCCTTAAAAAACTAAAAATAGAATTACCACATGACCCAGCAATCCCACTACTGGGCATATACCCAGAGAAAACCATAATTCAAAAAGACACATGCACCCCAATGCTCAATGCAGCACTATGTACAATAGCCAGGCCATGGAAGCAACCTAAATGCCCATCGACAGACGAATGGATAAAGAAGATGTGGTACATATATACAATGGAATATTACTCAGCCGTAAAAAGGAATGAAATTGGGTCATTTGTAGGGACATGGGTGGATCTAGAGACTGTCATACAGAGTGAAGTAAGTCAGAAAGATAAAAACAAATATCGTATACTAATGCATATATTTGGAACCTAGAAAAATGGTACAGATGAACTGGTTTGCAGGGCAGAAATAGAGACAGATGTAGAGAACAAACGTACGGACACTAAGAGGGGAAAGTGGTGGTGGTGGCGTGATGTATTGGGAGACTGGGATTGACATACATACACTAACATGTATAAAATAGATAACTAATAAGAACCTGCTGTATAAAAAAATAAATAAAATTCTAAAATTCAAAAAAAATAAGCTATAGGAATTTAAAAAAAGAGTTAAGGTTCGTTGGAATATTTAGGTTCTATTCACATCTGATTTTTAGAACAGAGGGAAGGCAATTTTTAGAAAATATATAATGGGGCCAACTGTGATCTATTATATGCATAATGTGAGCACCACAAAGGAAAATTATCGTGAAAGTCTTCCCGAAAGACAGTATGGACAAACGGAAGCACGTTCAGGGGACAGTATGTCGGATGGCAGAAAGACCAGACGCACCATCCTGTGGGGGAAAAAATGAACGAAATGGACAGGATGTGAATGACAAAGAGCAGACAAGGGGTGAGAACTACACCAGCCCAGGCAATTCATCTCAAGCGATAATTTTATCAGCATTGTTACTGTCTTGTGAAACAGGCCACCTCAGATGAGAGCAAGTTCCCTGGCTCTGGGATGAGTGAACCCTTGGAGGGAATGTTTTCAAAGATATCCGAGATCAGCCGGAGGAGTGAATTAGTTGACTGTCGATGTCCCTTGTAATCCTGAAGTTCATGATGTCTTGTTTAAATGTTCTGTCTAGATTTGCACTGTAATTGAGAGTCACTGACCTCTCTCTGGAACGCCCACTGCTCCGGCCCCAGCAGAGCGAAGGAGCTAAGGGAGGGGCTGCCTTTGCCCTGCGTTCCCACGGATTCTGGCAAGAATGATAGTCTGTCAGCTGACACCAGCCAGGTCTGCGTCAGGAAACTCATCCCTACAACCCTTTCTGACGCCTATCTCTACCTGTGTACGTGCACAGCTCCCAGGCCTGCATGCTGTAATTCTATTAAACCTACTTAGCAACCATTACCTTTGAGACAATCATTTAGCCAACACTGAAGAAACAGGCATCTGTTACCGGACAACACGGTGCTTTGTCAGTGGCAAAGTCCGAGCAACATGTCTGGCTGGGCAGTTATCTCAACAGAGAAAAGTTTACTACCCTTGGAAACATCCCTCCAATTCTTTAACCAAGGGAGCACTGTCTGAGTCTTGTTACGTGAACTGACATTTTGATGGGATGGACGGCCTTAAACCCCTCCACCCAGTCATGATTTTCCTTCCCTCTCATAAACAGCTATGAGATATATGAACCAGCATCTTCATTTTCTAGATAGGGAAACAGAGGTTCAGTGAGAAGTATGCTTACTCAAGGCCACCCAGTCTCCAGGGATGGGCAGCTGAGTCCCCCCTGCCTTTGGATTCCAAACTGTGGGGTCTCCTTGTGGTACCACAGCCGCTTTTCCTGGTCATGGTGGCTTCTCTCTGTCCTATTTTTAAGCTAATATGTGAGTGCTATAATAATTAATTACTCTATTCATCGTACTGTTTAGATGCTGCTTACGTTTAAGAATCTTTTGCATTGTGGGAATTATTACATAGGTAAACTTTTTTTTTTTTTTTGCGGTACGTGGGCCTCTCATTGTTGTGGCCTCTCCCGTTGCGGAGCACAGGCTCCGGACGTACAGGCTCAGCGGCCATGGCTCACGGGCCCAGCCGCTCCGCGGCATGTGGGATCTTCCCGGACCGGGGCACGAACCCGTGTCCCCTGCATCGGCAGGCGGACTCTCAACCACTGCGCCACCAGGTTAAGCCCTATAGGTAAACTTTTAATATTTTGTCTTAAAGTACAGATACAATAAAGGCATCCCCTGGGAAATGACCCTCTTTGGTGAGATCGTCACCCCATGATTTTTATTGTTCTCATTCCTTCTCTTTTTTAAGCTCTCCCCAACTGTGAAGGAAATGAAATTTAAAAAAAAAAACGTAACATTTTGCAAATGAAACATCAAGTGCCTTTTTCCTGCTGAGGTATTTCAGTAAATGATTTTGACCCTCCTTCTAGCTCCTTCTGAAAGCCAAGGAAACCAAGATGTTGGCACGCAGGCACCTGGGGGGCTGGGCAAGCGGGGGTGCCCCCCGGTCTGTACAGAAGGCTCGGGTCTAGGGTCACTGTTAGGCAACAGCCCGTGTTGGGTGCCCTGGCTGGAAACTGCACCGCTGAGGCAACGCTCTTCTTGCCACTGAGGGTGGTGGTGGTGAAGCATCATCGCCCTTGGCCACTTCAAAGGGACTTCAAAGAGACCACCTACAGGAGGAACGGGTGCCAGGTGGGAATAAGCCAGACATCGCACACCTGCCAGTGTCTTGGGATTTAAGTTCTTGCTGGAGCTAAAGTTGAAGTCACTTCAGAGACACCCAGCTTCGTGTTCCTCCCGGTCTAGAGCTGATATGCACACAGCACCACCCTCTGCCACCGGGTACCAGCTGACACCACCCCCACCTGTCATCCTGCAGCTGCCTGGCAGCCCAGCGATCAGGACCAGCATCTGGGGAGAAGCATCACCTGATTCAGCTCAGAGATGCTCAGCTCTCACCAGACACCTGGAGAAGGAGGTTCAGGGTCCTGCACAGGGGATTTGAGGCTCTGAGACAGATGCCATCTGAAAAGACAGATTATGAAGGGGGTGAGATGCAGCAAGAAGCCACACTGTGACCCCTGTGACCTGTTCTCAGTCTCTGCCACCTTCTTCTTCCTCCCAACTCAAGTCCCCACGTCACTCACCACTCAGTTTTTTTTCCCCTGGCAAATCTGGCTCATGAGGGAAAAAATAAGTCGAGAACAGATTCCGAGGACCAAAAGTGGAATTCTAGTCTAAGGTTACAACCCAAATCGAAGCCCTCTTCTGTGGATCTTTATTAGAGGCTGTATGTACCGCTGAGCACGTCCTAGTTTTCTTGGCCACGTCACTGCTGAAAGGGACTTCAGGATTGAGTGTGGGCTCATAGAGCTGCCTCAACAAAGTGCACATCCAAATTTCTTCTTATCCAAACTTACCGAGTGGAGCATCTGAAGATCAGTCTGTCTGCCCGTCTGTCATGTGGGGTTACTTTAAGCCTATTATGTGTCAGGCATTCTGCTCAGAAGGGAAAGCACACAAGCCTTGCCTGCATGTGACCTGCATGTCAGTGCTCCAGAACATTCTTAATTCCTTAGTTCTATTTCAGGGTCCTTAGTTAGTCATAGGCATCCGCTGAATATGGAAGCATTTCTCTTATATTTGAGTCCATGACATCTCTTTATACACCTTTTAACTTCTCATCCCACCTTTGGGATCCTTTCTTGAACAACATTTTAATTTTCCTCTCTATTACCATTGATCATCCATCCATCTATCCATCCATCCATCCATCCATCCACTATCCATCATCCATGTATTTAACACCTATCCACTCATCCATCATTTCCATCCACTTACACACTCATGCATTCATTATCCATCCATCCATTCATCCATCCATCCTCCACCCATCCACACATGAACATGTTCTATGCAGCAGGTGCAGTGTGAGCCCTGGCTGCACAAAGGTCCGTGTTCTCAGGAAGCCTGCAGCCTAGAGCAGGGAGACACATATGCAAGTGTGGTAAGGGCTTTAGGAGCACTGAGGAGGGAGCCCTGGGCTTACTCAAGGAATTAGGGAAGGCTCCACAGACCAAATGACACAGGGAAGAGCCACGACAGAGAAGGGCTCACCACTGTTGAAGGGTAGGAGGTTTAGACAGCAGAACAGCACATGGAAAGGAAATGAGGTAGAAAGAGCACAGGGTATTCAAGGAACCGGGAGAAGGTCAGTGGGGATGAAGCGCGAGGTGCGCAGTGGGAGGTGCAACCAAGGCAAGAAGGACCAGATGAGGCCAAAGTGGGAAGGATCTCGAAGGCCAGGGTCAGCCTCCATCTCATGGGCTTCCTTATCCCTTCTTTGACCCTCATTTTATCATCACAACAACAGTGGCCATAACCACGTCTGCTCCGCTCTGCTGTCACCGCTGACTATGATGACTATTTTCCAAGTTCCACCTATGAGCCAAGCATGGGCTAAACACGTACCATCTGTTTATTCCTTTCAGTAACCTATGGGGGATACTATCATTATTCCCGCTTTATAGATGACAAAGTGAGGACAGATTGGGCTCCCTGTCCCAGGCCACACGGCAAGCACTTGGGGGCACTGGAATCACACACTTGCTGCAAAGCCCACTGGTTAGGCTGTCACATCAGTAAAACCTCCCTGAAGACGGCCCCATGGCGATTCCCTGACCACCCAGGCTCTGTGGTGGCCCCTCTCACTCTGTATTCCAGACACACCTTCCCACTTAGTTCTTAGTATCCTGTAGGTCTTCCTCTCTCTTCCTCAAATGGTTGCTAAAAACACAGCATCTCAAGTGGGGCTGCGAGCTCACTTTTTCAAGTGCAGCAGCTGATGCTGGGCGGTTACTAAGGACCTGCGGCTTGTCTCCTCCACCTGCCGAGACATCCTGATTGGTGTCAAGGCTCTACCCAACATCCGGCCTGCTTGGGTTGGGGCCAAGGGGACTGACATGTGGTATATCCATTTCTGCGTCCACTTCATTAATTCATTTAGTAAAAACCACCCACATGCCTGCTACATACGGGTGCTGGGGATGCAACAGCATCAACATGCATGTTTCTGCCCTCGTGGAGTTTAAAGTCTGGTGAGGAAGCAAACAAAATGCAAAAAGCACGAATTACGACTTGCAGATCTTTTTTCTATGAAAGAAACAAACATGACTTGGAAATTCAAAATGAGACGGTGATGAGGGACAGACCCCTTTAAAACGATGCCGTTAGGCTGAGGCCAAAAGTAGGAAGATGCTGGCCTTGGGGATGAGTGTGGGGAGGAGTATTCCAGCAGAGGGCAGAGAGGAACCAACATAGCCCAGAAATGGACACAAGAGAGGGGAGTCGGAGCCCGTGGGCAAAGGGAGGGCGTGGGAAGGTGCTGGTAAAGTCAGCAGGGTGGGCAAATACCAGGGTGAAGAGTTTGGATTTCGTTTTAGGTGCAGGGGAAGCCTTTGAAGGGCTTTGGGTTGAGATTGTCATGGTTCGGTTTACGCTTTAACCCCTCTAAGTGTTCAGGGAAAAACAGATGGGAGGTGGCAGGGGCGGGGGCTTGAAAAAAGTCAGGAGGCCACTGTGTGAGTCCAGGAGAAAGTCAGTGGTATTTGGACTGGATAACGGTGGAGTCCATGGGGATGGAGGCGGCTGGGTGGATTCAAGACTGATGTGTGTGGGAGGAAGGCGATTAGAGGGGATGGGGGAGGAGAGAGGAAGCACAGAGGGTTCCTGATGTTCTGGTGTGAGCAGCCCTGTAGATGACACGTGTCTGAGATGGAGGGACGGAGGCCAGGGCTGGGCAAAATGCCAGAGTCCCAAGGCTAGTCGACAAAGAAAACTCAACAATGTCCGGTGTTGTGGGCAACAGCCTAACATAGGGCTTGAGAGGGTAGAACTCTGGAGCCAGCAAGTCTGGGTCTAATTCTTGGCTCTGCTAATGACTAGCTGTGTGTCTTTGGGAAAGTTGTATCACTTCTCTGTGATTGACTTTTTTTAAAATTTTAAAAATGGAGATAATCTTTTTGCGGTCCTTATGAAAATTGCATGAGTTAATATATACAGAAGGTGTTTAGAACACAGGCGTCTGGTCCATGGTAAAAAAGAGCAGCTCAACCAATGAAAGCCATGACTGCAATTAACAAACAAGCGCAGCACCCCTCTGCTCAGGGCCCCATCCTCCTGGGTGGACATCAGCTTTACCTACTCGGGCTTACGTTCCTTTTGGGGGTAACACACACACCGAGGCCCTCCCACCAGCTGTTGATCACGTGACTTCCGAAGTGGTTATGAAACACTGTAAAAGATCAAATTTAAGCAAGGAGTCCAGGGGCATTTTCTACGATATGCCAAAAGTCCGTTTCATCATGGGACTATCTGGTCCTCCTCCAATGGCATTAACTTTGCTGGTCTCAAGCTGTGGCTTTTCACCTTGTAATCCTGCAAGAGGCAAAAACATTTAACCTACTTCTAAAGGGAGAGAGTAGGCAAACGTGGCCACAGGATTTATTGTCATGGTTTATTGCAAGAAAAGAAGGCAAAACACACGCGATGAGCTCGACTAAGCAAATGATTCCAGGAGACAATGAACTCGGGTAACTGATGTGATAAAAGGTTTTCCTTAATTTGCAAAGTCGCTGTAATCTGATGGCACTGAAAGAGAAAATCTATCGATCCTGCCACAGGTTAAATCCATTAGAGAAATACACTTACTGGGCACAGTAAAACTGAGAGCTCCAAATAAAACCCAGTCCTGACACCCAGAAATAGGACAGATTCTTTCAAAAGATAAAGCAACAACAATGGCATTAACATCTCTTAGGTAAGCGAGAGAGGCCAGAAATGGGAAACCAGTGTGGAGAAACTGATTTGGAAATTGTTGGGGGTTGAGGTGGGGAGCAGCGGCTGTACAGCCTGAAATACTTTAGAATCAGTGTTTCTCTTCTTGGAGAATTTATATTTGTGAAATGAGGAGACTGCTACTTAATAAACACTCCAGGTGCTTATCAGGGGAAGATAAAAAAAAAAAAAAGAAAGAAGAGGCTCCAAATACAGAGTGTGACGTGAGCAAATGCAAATCAAACTTCAGAGTGACCCCGTTTCAAACAAGGAAGTAGCCTGGGTGCTTCTGTCTTCTGCCAGCAGTCACAGACACCTAATAAGAAGCTCCCAGGCTTGAAAAAAAATGCTTTCTGGAAGCTGTCAGCCCATCTGCGTGGAGACTAGAGAGGAAGGCTTTCAGCTGTTGGAGACAAATTAAAGGCAAAGGAGAAAAAAGGGAACATACACCTCGCCACTTACCACGGAGCAGACGCAGGTAGTTTTGCTGAGCCCGTGACAGAGAGAACGTGTATTCTCATGAAAGCCTTTCTCATATGCAGAGAAAGCCTCTCCGATTTTAAGAGACCCCTGGTGTTGACTTAAATGATTTTTATTCTAATATTATTTAAATGTATACGAGCAAAAAACTAGGTGTTAACGTTTGCTCATAGCACTTAACCCACCAGAGACAGATGTATAAGCAGAATACCAACGGGAGTACCCACCCGAGAACATTCAGCTGAACGATATTCATCCAACCTAATAACGGATAACGTGGTTCTGTTGAAACAAAATTGCTCCCACTGAGTTTCAGAAAAATATGGCCCTGGTTCTGGTTCTCCGTTGAACGTTTCTGTCTTTGATTTTAATAACGCTCTTGCACATAATGGCTGTTTACACACTCTGGGAATACAGAGTGGTACACAGATCTTCAGAGCTTCATCTGTATGACCAGAATAATCAGACCTTCTATGACCCTGAAATTCTTCCAGTAAGTAGTCCTTGAATGTCTCGGTCCATGACGTAGGATTGGATCACCTTTTTATTTGAAGCCAAGGCAGTATGATTACACCATAAAAATATCTGCATTAAATATGTACCCATCTTAAATATTGTTGGACTCCTGGGAAACATTTTTCATTTTATTTTTACTATTCTATTTACAAATAATAAGCCCTTGGGAACTGGTATCTAAAAGGTGAGCGTCTATGAAACTGTTAAGAAAATGACCTAAAACTTGGGAAAAAGGCGAAAGCTTACCACATGTGTTTTCCGAGTCAAACCAGAGCACCACCTAACAAGCCTGCCTGGACTTAATCTGGCTATAGCTCGGGTAGGGGGTAGCACACTGCCACTGGTAGCCTGATTTTTGTAAATAAAGTTTTATAGAAATACAGTCATTTCTATAATGTATATAGTCAACTATAATATGTATCAAGGCAACTTTGTGCTGAGTAATTGTGACAGAGACTGTGGCCTGCAAAGCCTAAGATATTTAATACCTGGCCCATTGCAGAAGAAGCTTGCTGACCCTTAATCTAGGGGATGCTATTTGAGTTGATTTACTATTTGCTAATGATCAGGAATCAGATTCTGTAAAGTTAGACGTTAACTTGTAGAAGACTGATAGATTGCAAGTGATTTCTGTTGGGTAGAAAAGATAACCCCCTAAAGTTATGGTTTTAGTGCCCTGAAGGACATTAACCAGGTTTGGATCTAAGTTAGCACTCTTATCTCATCCTTCTTTATTCTCCTTTGAGCCACCTTTGTCATCCTGCCGGTTCCCTCCTGAATGAGCTGTCTAAATCCTTGACAGTTGCTCACCACATATTTGTATTTGAGTCCTGTTTTTAACTTTCTGAAATGTGTACTTCGACATACCTTATTTGTTTATGACTGATCAGTGAGTGTACATTTACTGACCAGCTCTGATTGATTCAATGACCCACGGAGCCCTTTCTCCATAGAAGGGTTATGTTAGGTGCCATGTGGGATACAAAAGCAATTAAGGACTGGAGTTGATAGAACAGTGAAAAATTACTCCAGAAACTATTATAGATTAGACATGTGTGCCCAGAAAAAATATGTATCGTAAAAGTCATATTCTTTGTAACTGACTGCTGAGTTATAATTCTTTACTGATGGGTAAGACTATAGATGTTTAAAGTTTTCTCCTTTCTTTTCTTCATTTTCTGTAAAGAGCATCTTGTAAAATTTTTAAAAGGTGGGGGGAGAGAGAGAATTTTAATTTTACAAAAATTTCAGTTCAACGTAAAAATAACAAGGTGAAAGTTGTAGGCAAAAGCACAAAGAGCTAGCTTAGTTTCAAAGGGGAAGAGGTGTTTTTTTGTTTTCTTTTTTTTTTCTCCCAAGAAAATTGTGGAAGGCCATGTGCTTTCAGTGGGAAATTAGGAAACAGAAAAAAATTCAGACAGGGCCAGGGAGCCAGATGAGAGGCCTTGGAAGACAGACTGGCAAGTCTGACCCATCATCTTGGTCAAGACAGAGCCGCTGTGGCCTTAAGACTGGAAGGAAGAGAGCCAGGTAAGAGCCTGCTGCATCATCCAGACCTGAGATGAAAACTCAGCACAGCTCTTGGCAGAGGCACGGATGTAGGGACCACAAAAGTAGGTGAGGAGCTATTTCCAAAGACAGACTGAATGGTGACTGAAATTGCTCTGGTGACGGGCTTGTTGGGAAGAATGCCCATCAGAGGTGGGAAGGGGACAGGGATCTTCCAGACACACCACATTAGAGATGTAGCTGATGCATTCCAGTGGTGAGTCCTGACAAAGCCAGCGGCATCTTAGCCATCCTGGGATCCCTGAGGCTTAGCTACTGGGATGGTCTTAGCTACCTTGGCCTTGACACTCTCAAAAGGTTGGATGAGAATCGGGGAGTTCTCAGCTGTGGGAACTGAATTCGACTTAAGAAAGCCGAACATCCCAGGACACAGAAAGGGTTGGCATGAAGGAAGCCATGGCACTTATTCATCATTGGTGACCAACAAATGCCCCATCAATGAGTGTGGACATTTGTTCATTATACGTGGAAGCAACCTAAATGTCCACCGACAGAGGAGTGGATAAAGAAGATGTAGTACATGTATACAGTGGAGTATTACTCAGTCATAAGAAAAAGAATGAAATAATGCCATTTGCAGCAACATGGATGGACCTAGAAATTATCATATTAAGTGACGTAAGTCAGACAGAAAAAGACAAATATCATATGATATCGCTTATATGTGAAATCTAAAAAAAAATGGTACAAATGAACTTATTTACAAAACAGAAATGGAGTCACAGATGTAGAAAACAAACTTATAGTTACCAGGGGGTACGGAAGGGAGGGATAAATTGGGAGACTGGGATTGACGTATACACAGTACTATATGTAAAACACATAACTAATAACGACCTACTGTATAGCACAGGGAACTCTACCCAGTAATCTGTAATGACCCCTATGGGAAAAGAATCTAAGAAAGAGTGGATATAGGTATACGTATAACAGATCCACTTTGCTGTGCACCTGAAACTAACACAGCATTGTAAATCAACTACACTGCAACAAAATTTTTTTTAAAAAGATGTGTGTCAAACAGACTCACAGATTTTGAAAAGAAACTTATGGTTACCAAAGAGGAAACATGGGGGAGGGGGGAGGGATAAATTAGGAGTTTGGGATTAATATACATACAATCCTATAGTAAAATAGATAACCAAAAAGGACCTACTGTAGCACAGAGAACTGTACTTAATAGTCTATAATAACCTATACGGAAAAGGAATCTGAAAAAGGATGAATATATGTACATGTATAACTGAATCACTTTGCTGTACACCTGAAACTAACACAACAATGTAAATCAACTATACTCCAATAAAGTTAATTTTAAAACCCCATTCAAATTGAAAAAAAAAATAAAAGATAGGTGTTGAGCATCTACCATCCTGGGCATGATTCTAGGCCTGGGAACACAGCAGGGAACAAACAAGTGAGATCACTGTCATCACAGAGCTTCCACTGCAGCTTGGGAGACAGATAATCAAATGAAGAAAGTCTGTATTATATCAAAGGTGGTAAAGTGTTATGGAGGAAAAGAAAGCCCTAAGAGCAAGGGGAGTCCTGGCTGTGGTGGAAGAGTTGCTCTTTTATCCAGCGGGATTAGGGACGGCCTCTCCATCAGAGTGACTTTGGCCAAGGACAAAGAAACAAGCTATGTGGATCCCTACAAGACTAGCGGTTTGTGCTGAGTGATGTGGGGAGTCAGGGAAGAAAGGTGAGCAGAGGCCAGAAGAGCTGATTTTCATTTTTCAGGGTCACACTAGCTGCGGTGCTGGGCAGAGCCTGGGAGGCCTGGCTGGAGAACATTCCTGATCCAGGCGAGAGAGGATGGTGGCTTGGACCAGGGAGGGCATGGTGCCACTGGGGAGATGGCTTCGGGTTCAGGATACAGATATTTAAGATCAGACTGATACGATTCACTGCTGGATTGTCTGTGGGGTGTGAAAGGAACAAACAAAAGTCAAGAATGATTTTTAAGGAGCCTCCATACTGTTCTCCATAGTGGCTGCATCAATTTACATTCTCACCATCAATGCATGGGGGCTCCCTTCTCTCCACACCCTCTCCAGCATTTACTGTCTGTAGATTTTTTGATGATGGCCCTCCAGTGTGAGGTGATACCTCATTGTAGTTTTGATTTGCATTTCTCTAACAATGAATGATGTTGACCACCTTTTCATGCATTTGTTGGACATCTGTATGTCTTCTTTGGAGAAATGTCTCAAAAATAGACACATGCACCCCAATGTTCATTGCAGCACTATTTACAATAGCCAGGACATGGAAGCAACATAAATGTCCATCAACAGAGGAATGGATAAAGAGGATGTGGTATATATACAATGGAATATTACTCAGCTATAAAAAGGAACGAAACTGGGTCATTTGTAGAGACATGGATGGACCTAGAGACTGTCATACAGAGTGAAGTCACAAAGAGAAAAACAAATATCGTATATTAACACATATATGTGGAATCTGAAAAAATTGGTATAGACAATCTTATTTACAAAGCAGAAATAGAGACACAGACGTAGACGTAGAGGACAAACATGGACGCTAAGGGGGAAGCGGGGGTGGGATGAACTGGGAGATTGGGATTGACATATATACACTATTGATATTATGTAAAAAATAGATAACTAATGAGAACCTACTGTATAGCACAGGGAACTCTACTCATTGCTCTGTGGTAACTTAAAGGGAAGGAAATCCAAAAAAAAGGGGATATATGTATACATATAGCTGATTCACTTTGCTGTACAGTATAAACTAACACAATATTGCAAAGCAAGTATACTCCAATGAAAAAAAAAAAAGTCAAGAATGTTTCCAAAACGTTGGCCTTGGTGACTAGATAAAGAGAACAGATTTTTACTGAGATGGAGAAGAAAGGAGAAAGGAAGAATTCCATCTTGGACATATGAAATTAGAGATGCCCTTTCCTGGTACAAGTGGAAATACCCAGTAGGTCACTGGACATGTCAACCAGAGAGTCAGGTGTATAGCAGGAGGTATCAGCTATGATACCTGACTATGATACGTGACTGAATGAGGAGTGAGCATATAGACCAAGGAGAAGAGGCCTGGGGGCTGAGACCCGGGATGCTCCAACATGGGGGTGGGTGGGTCTGGGAGAACAGAAGAATGAGCGGGGGTCTGAGAAGGAGTGGCCAGGGCAGTAGGCGCTGAACCAAGATGCCAAGCAGATAAAGTTTCTGAATCACAGTTAAGAAGGTCAGGACTGGGGAGTTCCCTGGAGGTCCAGTGGTTAGGACTCCACACTTCCAATGCAGGGAGCACACGTTTGATCCCTGGTCAGGGAACTAAGACCCCACATGCCACTCGGTGCAGCCAAAAAACAAACAAACAAGCAAAGAAGGTCAGGACTAAGCACTGACCTTTGAATTTAGCCACTCAGAGGTCATCGGTGACTTAGCAAGAGCTGTTTTGGTAGAACGATGGGAGCAGAAGAGAAAAGGAGGAAAGGAATTGACGATGTCAAGGACTGGGGACAAGTCCAGGAGTGATGCTCTACATGGGAGCAACTGCTGACATGGAGGTGATGAGAAGGGAGGTTTCATCTTCTTTTTAAGTTGAAGTATAGTTGATTTATACAGCGTTTCAGGTATACCTATTTCTTTTTCAGATTCTTTTCCATTACAGGTTATTACAAGATATTGAATATAGTTTCCTGTGCTATGCAGTAGGGCCCTGTGGTAGGGAGGCTTCACCCCTTAAGATGAGGGATATCAGAGCTTCATTGATTCAGAGTTGCCCAGGACAGAAGCCAAACCTGAAGATGCTGGGGAGAGTGGGGAGGGGGGAATCATAGGATCCACGTTCTAGTGCCGGTGAGAGAGGATGGGGTTGGGACACAGGTGGTGCCAGAAACTACTGCAGCAGAGCTTCTGGATGTAGACACAGGCAAGGGTAGACCAGGAGATGGGACTTGTGGACGTTTGAGGAAAGAGGAGGGTGAAAGGAGCTGGGAAACACAGCAGAATCACCAGGTGGCTCTAAGGTTCACTTGAAACACGTGGCTAGGGCGGCATGGACGATTAGCAGCCTTAAGGTGGTCAGTTTCCAGAGCGGACTCTGGCAGAAGTTACAGACAGTAACTGTGGCAGACAGTTACAGACAGTAGGTGGCAGAAGTTACAGACAGAGGCCGTGTGGTGGCAATGTCTTTGGGAGGTAGGAAGGATGCAAATGGAGGAAAATCCTCAGGAGTCTGAGCGCCCGGGAAGAGGGTGGGCACCTGGAAGGCCTCCAAGGTCTCTGCCATGCATCAGGTGACATCACCTTCCACAAGCTACAGGAGCGGGTGGAGAAGGGGCTGGGGATGCCACACGTTCAAACGTGACATCACTGATTCATAAGAAACACGCAGAAGTGCATGAAGCATCCCCGCACGGGATGGGGCCAGCCTGCAATCGAGACCAATGGCCGTGATGGGGAACGGTCTCCTCAGATGGCTCTGCAGCCTCCCTGGCGAGTCCCTGCGCGTAGAATCGGCAAACGGGGGATGGGAGAGGGTTGGGATGCCGCTGGTAGATGCCACACGATGTCCAGTGTCAAGAGACACGCTTCAAAGATTTAATCTCAACTCTGCCACGGCTGACGAGAAGTCACACTCTCTGGAGAGAGGTCTAATGAAGTGTCAGATGACAGAATTTATATAAGCAGGAGAAGCACCAGAAGGGTCCCGGTGAGCTCCATCTCCCACAGGCTGGTCTGTTCCCAGCCCCTGAAAGGGAGCCATTGGGATGGGCCAATGTTCCGGGTTTCACTGGTTCTTGAAAGGAAATATTTGCTATCTGGTCTGAGGATGTAAAATGTGCGGCCAGGGCAAGTGCAGCCTCTTTGCTGAATATTAGTCCTGTGGCTTCTGTTTCGGGGCCTGAAGACCAGAGAGTTCCCCCGCCCAGGCCCCGCCGGCCCCCTGAAGCTGTGGGTACCGGGTGTCTCTGCCTCTGTCTTAGGGCTGAGTGCCTGGCATCCATCCTTGCAAAGCAAATGAACAACCCATAAGAAACAAACTCGTTTTTCCTCTCAAGGTACGTCTGGGCTTAAACCTGACAATATGCTCTTTCAATTCTATTTTTCTTTAAACCCCACCAAATTTCATGTGTATTTATGAATATAATGTTACGGCCAAATTCCTGGCCATTTATTCACATTCGAAACGCCCAGCTGTGGTGAGAAAAGAGGAGCACATTTTTCAAGAGGGGAAGAAATGACTTTTCCCAATATATCAAAAATATGTCCCATTTTATTACCACATATCTGATATCAAAGAGCAAAGGAGGAGGCTCGAGGAGAAGGTCTATGGACTCCAGACTTCTCCAAAAGGGGAGCCTGCCTCTTCACGGTGAGCTTTTGAACTTGCCTGCTCCAGGGAGATGGGGTGTTATGTAGTCAAATCCTCAGCCGCCCTTGTAAAACTCCTTCCCAGGTTGAGGGCCCTCATGTATTTAGACTAACCACACGGAGGTCCGGTTTGGGGCAATTATCTGGATGATTCGCTAATGTAAGAAAAATTGGTTTCAAGGACCCAGAGGATGTCGACGAGGCGAGGCGAGGCAATCTAGCGATGCTGGGAAACGCGACCTGCTCACCACTGCCGTTGAGATGAAGCAGAGGTAAGCTGGCTGCTGAAACGACCCAGGTCAGAGTCACACCAACAATCCAGTCTGCTTGCGTCTGAGTCACTGTAGGTCTGAGGGCAGCTGGCCAATCCTTAATGACCATCTATGGTGTAACAAACTGTCCAGTTAACGGCCCTCTCCAGCTTCCAGTGAACAAGGTGGTACCCCACCATCGTGTCTCTGGTGCCCACTGGATGCCAGGGAGGGTCCACTTAAGTCCTGCCCTCAACCTGCCCCCACCATCCACCACAGAAAAGCTCTGTTCCGGGGAAAGCGGTGGGAGGGATAAATTAGGAGTTTGGGAGTAAGATATACACACTACTATATATAAAATAGAGAACCAACAAGGACCTAGTGTATAGCACAGGGAACTACACTCAGTATTTTGTGATAACCTATGAGGGAAAAGAATCGGAAAAAGAATAGATATATATACATATATATGTGTAGATACATGTATAACTGAATCACTGTGCTGTACACCTGAAACTAACACAACATTGTAAATCAACTCTACTCCAATCAAAAAAGAAAGAAAGAAAGAAAACCTCTGTTCAAGGCTGTTATCAGCAAAATGTGTCTTAAGTGTCATCCAACCCTGATGTGCAGCTTCATACTAGGGCTTGTTCACTTCATGGGATCAATACATCTAAACAAAACCAAGTGTTCATTTTTAGACTTCCATGAGGTAGTTTTCATTAAATCAGAAAAAAATGAGTATTTAAAATTTTTTTAAAAATACCAAAAAATTAACGTGAAGCTTCCCTACATGTCAGTAATATGCCCTGATAATGGAACCCAACAGGAAGCATTCTTTTGAAATAAGTTATGCCCTCCTCACTCTAGCTAACTGAGATGGTACATGATCATGAAACTAGAATTAAGGTTTGTTCTGTTAACAAACACAGGCAGTGACTCTCTGATCAAAGGAACACTTTTTGGTCCACCAATTGGCTAGTAAGCACAGAAGTTTCACTAGCAAATCCTAGCACTCAATGCAGGCATTCGATACATGGATACAAGGATACATGGATGGGGTCTTCCACACACATCTACACAATCCATCAACAGCAGGAAGGATGGTGATAGCAGTTAACTCAAGGCAAGAGGGATGCTGTGGGCGGAAAACAGAGATACTGAAGATGCATATGGAATGTTCTGGAGACCATAAGTAGATCTGTCTGGGCAGGGCACAGGGCTCTTAAATCTGGGTTGATGGGAGGTTAAGACTAGAAAGGTGGGCTTGGCCAGACTGGGAAAGAGGATGAGCACCCAGCTAAAGCAGAATTTCTCCCACAGGAAGGAAGGGTTTTGAGCAATGGAGTGATAGGCAAGGGGAATTTTAAGAAAGAACAACACGATGCTGTATGGTGAACTGTGTCCCCCACAAAAGGATGTATTCAAGTCCTAAGCCCCGGTACCAGTGATCGTGATCTTATTCGGAACAGGGTCTTTGCAGATGAAATCAGGTTAAGAGGAGGTCATATGGAGTAGGGTGGCCCAATCCAGTGACTGGTGCCCGTATAAGGAGAGGGAGATTTGGGCACAGACACGCAGAGGAGAATCGCGTGAAGAAACAGAGACACAGGGAAGAAGGCCGTGTGCCCATGAGCAGACACCAGAGGGCTGCGTCTGCTAGCCAAGGCCCACGAAGGGTCACCAGCAACCCTCAGAGGCAGGAAGAGGCTGGCAAGGATTCTTCCTCCTGGAAGCCAGAAGTCCTTGATTGCAGACTACTGACCCCCTGAACGATGAGAGAATAAATTTCTGTTACTTTTAGCCAAGTACCAATTTGTGGTACTTTGTCATGCCAGCCCTCGGAAAGGAATAACTGGGGGGCTGTGCAAGGTGGAGCAGAGCAGGGAACCGGACATAAGACCCAGAGATGATGGTGGTGGTGACAGTGGGCAGAGCTGAGAAACCGTTCTCCCAGCAAATCAACAAGGACTGGGAGATGTAGCAGCTGTGCGGAGAAAAGGAGAGGGAAATCAGTACAGATCCAGAGAGCCCCGGGGCTTCCACTGCTGTGAAGACAGACCAGGAGGGAGGGAGGATGCTGTTCTGCGAGCTGGGCCGGGGCCCTGGGTAGAGACTTGTTAGGTGCCGAAGCAGTAATGTTGGTTTAGGGATTATGTAATTAATATGCAGGATGTCCGGGAGAAGAAGGTAGGCCCTCTGTATTGTAAGGACAGAACTCGTGCAGTGGAAAAGTGCACAAGTCATACGGGTATAAGCACCAGAGGCCAGGCCTCCTGGACTCCCCACTTCCCTCACCCCCTCTTGAAACGTGCCAGGGTAAATCACAACTTCCACACAGCTCTGCTGAGCTATTCTTTCACTGTGGCTAGAGATCTACCCCATGTGGAGAAATTAGGCTCCAAAATGCATTCACATGGGTTTATAGCTGTTAGTACCTGTGGAGAACTTTTGCTTTATTTCAAGATCTTTAGAAAAATAAACAAGGCATGCCATAATTGCTGGTAATTTGTTTTCAGATAATGCATTCCAGATTTTGGCCTTCCTGATTATTGCCACTTTTACCTCTTTGGGTCTGCCCTTAAGTTCTCTGAACTATAATTTGGTATGAACTTAATGACTATCCAATGACATTATGAAGTCTGAAAATCTTCCTTTTTCATTTTGAGGTGTTTTACCCCATAATCCGAGGGATTGAAAAACCCCAAAAGTGTTCTATTTCTTCTTCTCTCTTTCTCTCTCTTTTTTAACCAGAAGAGAATAAAGGTCACTCTCCAGTCAGAATAATTGCTGGAGAGGAGAAAAGCTATTTTTAAAAACTTTCTCACAAAATTACACATTTAAGATGACAATGAAAGTAAAATTGCAGCTGAACTCCAAAGGAAAACCTTCAACTAAAAAGACAAGCTTCTCACAACGCGTGATTTGGCTGCGGCCAAGGGGCAAAAAGCACTTTGCTTCAGCAGAATTCTCATCACCTCTGAGTGTCTACAGAATTCAAGTGGCTTCGTGAGGTCCCCAAATTACTGGAGGTTCGCATACCTAGGTGTCTCTGAAATGCTGTTCTGACATTTTCCCAAAGGTCAAATTGAGACTCAATCCTCAAACCACTGAAAAGAAAAACATGTCTCCACTCAAGGCATTTGTCTTTGATTTCACCTGGTTGCAGATAGTACAATACAGGGGGATTATGTATAAACTTTTGTGCCGATTCCTTTCAAATGTGCCACGGAAAATTACAACTTCCAAACATCTTAGTTGAACGTTTTTTTTTACTGTGACATCTTTGAATAGACATTTTCTGTGATAGTGTAGGCGTTCGACAGGACGTAACTTTAATCAGGGGAGGCGTTGTTCGCAAGGAGAACAGAAGTATGGAGACATTTACAAGTGGGATGTTAATATGGTAAAAACCATGTAGAACATTCATTTCTAAATTGAAAGTTTCTTACCTTAATACCTAACAAGAGTATGAATTTTATTTAATCCATAGGAATCACAGTAGTGATTTTCTATAAGGAACTAGAAAGTATTCTTTCTTTGATATGTATTGTATATTAATGATGTATGCCATCTTACCAACCTCTATTTGAAAGACTTACAGGTTGAAGGAGGAAAAAAACTACCTCAGTTCAATTGTAACTAAAATCATATTTAAGGTAAATACCGCAACAGACGTTTTAACTTTATTTTATAAAAGGCAAGTATAGTGGAATTCCTGTATGGAATGTAGGTGTCTCAGCCAAGAAAAATTATGTTTTACAGATTTCAGGCATTCTTTTTTGAACAAATATAGAAACATAAACATGCGGAAACACAGAAGTCAGTGAGAAAAATGATTTGGGCATAAACTCTATCAATGCATCAAATACCATTTTACTGAAGAGCCATTCAATCTTTAGACAAGAAATCATGCTTCACAAACGTACCCTGAATATCCTTTACTTATCGGACAGGATCTGGCCAAATATCTTTCTAGGTACATTTTCCCCACCTACTCCCACAGATTCCTCAGAAACTGCTCAGCAACACTACAAAAAAGTTGTATAACTTTGGGCGACAGAGGCGTATGACCCACTGAGCTCTACCCCGACCCTCTCTTGGGAGCCTCACTCTTCCTTATGGACCTTCCTTTCCGTGGTAGATGCGTTCTTGGAAAAATCGAGTAAATCAGATTTCTTTGGTGAACCAAGTCATCTGTTTGGTGCCCCCTGGAGTTTACCCAGGAGGTGAAGAAATTCTACAAAGAGATTTTTTTGCAAAAGAAGCAGCCACTGCAACACAGCCTGTGACGGACGGCTTGGTTGCCCAGCCTCTAGCTGTCCCAGTCCTTCTGGCTACCTCCGGTCACTGAGGCTGGAAATGGCCAGCTTTCCTGCGTCTGTGATCTAACCCTGGTCAAGGGGTCTGCTGGGGAGCTTTCTGGAAAGGTTTTCTTCCCTAATGGAAAGAGCAACGCAAGGGAGAAAAGAAGTGGCTTTTTGGAGACACTGTTGGGCGAAGGTGTGATGCGCAGGTGTGTGTAGTACCACCTGTGACCACGAGGGGAGCCCCAGAGCCCGCTCAGGAAGACAGTTTACATGAGATAAGACACTCCTCTCTCTGGAGGCCACGTCGGGTTGGGTACTTTATTACTCACGCTGGAAAGCAGATAACTGCTTCAGGTTCTGTCTCCAGGGGCGAGGGCCCTCTGGAAAATCCCTCTCATCCCTCAGGGCGGGGTCAGTGAGCAATTTGAAGGAGGCTTGTCTGACCCCGAGGCCTGGCTAACCACTCCTTCCCTGGTGCCCTGGGCACACAGGTGGCCTCGACTCTCTGTGCCAACACGAATTTTACTGACTGGCAGGACCAGCTACAAAACTTGTGGTTCCCAGTGCAAAGGAGAACGTGGTGCCCTTGTTCACAAATTATTAACAGTTTCTAGACAGTGACATCAAGCATTAAACCAGGGTGGGGCTTATGTGACCCGTCGGTTGGCACACCCATGAAGTTGGCCCTGCTTCCGAGTTTATCTTACCTACGAGAACAGAGCTCAGTAAATCTTCTCTGTGAATGGCCAGACAGCAAATAGTTCAGGCTTTGCAGGCCACACAGTCTTTGTCACAACTGCCCGACCTGCCCTGGTAGTGTCAGAGCAGCCACAATCAGTATACAAGCGAGTGGACCTGGCTGTGTTTCGATAAAACAGTATGGAGGTTCCTCAAAAAACTAAAAACAGAGTTACCATATGATCCTGCAGTCTCAGTCCTGGGCGTGTTATCTGGATAAAACTCTAATTTGAAAAGATACATGCACCCCAATGTTCATAGCAGCACTATTTACAACAGTCAAGTCATGGAAGCAACCTAACTGTCCACTGACAGAGGAACAGATAAAGGAGATGTGGCACATATATACAATGGAATATTTCTCAGCCATAAAAAGGAATGAAATAATGCCATTTGCAGCAACATGCATGGACCTGGAGATGATCATACTAAGTGAAGTAAGTCAGAGAAAGACCAATGTCATGTGATGTCACTTATATGTGGAATCTAAAAAAGGGTACAAATGAACTTATTGACAAAATAGAAACAGACTCACAGACATAGAAAAGAAACGTATGGTCATCAAAGGGGATAGTGTGTGTGTGTGTGTGGGGAAGAGATGTTAGGAGTTTGGGATTAACATATACACACTACTATATATAAAGTAGGTAAACAACAAGGACCTACTGTATAGCACAGGGAACTATACTATTTTGTAATAATTTACACTGGAAAAGAATCTGAAAAAGAATGTATATGTGTGTATATATATATATGTATATACATATATATGTGTGTGTATAACTGAATCATGTTGCTGTACCCTTGGAACTAATACAACATAGTAAATTAAGGACAAAAAGACTTTATTTATAGCAAGTGGATTTGGCCAAGGGGTCCTTGTTGGCAGACCACTGATCTAGAGCAGAGTCTCCTAAACTTTAACATGCACGTGGATCACGTGAGCATCTTGTGAAAATGGATGCAGCAGTACAGAGTGTTCCTGCAGCCCGATCTGCATGGACAAGCTCCCAGGTGATGCTGATGCTGCCAGCCATGGGACCACGCTTTGGGGATGCACACTGGTGTCGGAGAAATGCTGGCCTAGAACTGGAAAGTGGGACCATGTGATTTACCTCTGTGATCAGTGGCATGCACAGGAAGTCCCCTCTAGATTCCCCCAAGGAGTCCAGGAGCTGGACCACCTGTTTTAGTCACCACCACTGTATAACCAGTACCCAGCACAGTGCCTCGTGTGGTTAAATATATGTTCAGACATGTAAATTAATTACAGGGACTCCATAAACACAGGCTAAATGAAATTCACTAGGAGTCAAGCTCCCAAGGGACAGGAACTATTTCTTATACTTCTGGAATCTTCTAGACTTCCTAGGAAAGAGCCTCTGTATTATAGACTTTAAATAAATATTCGTTAACTATTCTTAGATGTATCTTACCCAGATTCTATGTTTACACTTCCACCACTGTGGTTCTAGTCATCCTTTTTCACCTTTCTGTCCATCAATCCTTCCCCCTTCTGCTGGTAACATAACCCACACTCCAGTGGACACCCTGTTCTAAGTGGATTAGGTAGGTCTGACCCCAAGTCATCGTCACATGAATTGGCATGGAAACTATGTTGGCCCAGATATAGCCCCAGTTTCCTGGCCATGGTGATTGGTTCAGAGACAGGCACAGAATGAGAGCCAGGCCAAGTGGACACCACTGCAAGCCTTTGCTGCTGGCTCCTGGGAGAGATGGTATCTTTCACCTGCTGCTCCAAAGCTGAGACCTTGACTCTGGGAATGCCGATGGCCTTCACGACCACAGTGGCAAGAGAGCCTGAACCAAGAGACAGCCAGAGAAATAGGGCCCTGATGATATTCTGAGGCCTTGGTTCCAACCATGCCTGAAGCAAGTTGTATCTTGCTTCCCAGTTATGTGGCACAAAAACTTCCTTCTGTTTTCATTAAGCAGCTTGAGTTGGTTTTCTGTCACTTACAACCAGAAGAATTCTGACTCTATAGAAAAAACAAAAAGAAAAACCTCTGTGTACGCTGAGCCAACTTTTTTTTTTTTTGAGCCAACTTTATTCCTCTTAAGTTTCACTAGTTTAGGTACAAGAACCCACTTTATATAGGATGGCTAAAGATTTAATTTAATGTTAGTAAAAGCTATAAAACCTGTAATGAATGAGACCACCCACATCCACTGATTTGTTACCGCTTCTTGAAGCTCAGCTCAATCCATAGCAATTCAGGATCAGTACATTTGTTAAACATGTCTTTCACATAGGAAGTCCTTTTGCAAGGGATAGGCATCCATAGATCAAGTGGACACCTGGCATCGGGTAGGTGAAATGCAAACCCAGGCTGTATTTTCCAGAAGTGAAGACAAAACCCAGGCTAGGATACGCTGTCTCAGATTTTGTAACCTCCTTGTATCATCTCTGCCCTCCCACCACTTCATGACTCTGTGTCAGGCCTAGAGAATGCACAACATGGTACTGCTTGGGAAACGCTGATCAGTGTATTGTGGTGATATTCTTTTTTATTGTTGTTGATACTTTAAAAAATTTGAGATAGTCTGGTCACCAGATGATCAGTTTAATGAGCAAAAACATCTCTGGGATCTGGGTACATTCCAATAATGTACACTAATACATACACTCATCCACATTAAAAGAAAATAACACATCATAGTCTAAAAATCTTTGGGGGAAGGCTGTAATCCAGCCTTCCCAGCAAGACTTCATGTGTCTGGAGAAATGCCTACTGTTTTTTCCAGCAGCATCGAAACAAGCTACCTCGAATACAGCAAAGCTGGGCCTAACCTGAACTCAAATAGCTGGACCTCGAAATCTCTGACAGTGTGTTGTTGTTAAATTTTCTTTATGGGTGAAAACAGACTATAAGGAAACAAGGTCATTCTGCAAGTTAAGACCACTAGTCTCTAGAACCAGTCTACAGACACTGAATTTCTTTCTTACCCCTCTCAAAAACTATTTGCCATACACACCGGAGAAGATTTCAAGACCCTAGATTCCATAACAACAACAAACCATTAAATTATACCCAGTTGGGGCATTCTCCTACCTGGTCTAGGAATATGGACTAATCCTACTTTGAAAACATTTTCGAACACAAGCATTAAAGGAAAAGAGTTGACTCCTTAACACTCGGCCAGGGAATTAAGTTAATCACAACGTCACACGAATAAAGAGAAAGAGTCTCCTGCTTCCAGAACACGTGTATTCATATCAAATGTTGACGAAAACACTAATTGTCTCCTGTCAAAATGTACCGTTTTCTATTACAGAATGTTTGTATCTGCTAAGACCAAATATTAGATAATGACAAGCTTATCTGGCTAATACCACCATTTAGAGGAAAACAGAAGAAAACACAAGCAAGAAGCATGCTGAGTTCTAAGTGTGATATGGATGTGGGTTTTCTTTCTCCTGAAGGCTGTACAGTCCTCTGAAGATATGAAAGAGGGAAAACAAGGATTAAGAACATGAACTGGGAGTCACTTCAGATGGACCTTTTGTGACCTTGAATTTGAAAGCTTGGAGAAAGAGA
Organism: Neophocaena asiaeorientalis asiaeorientalis; assembly: GCF_003031525.2. Lineage (NCBI taxonomy): Eukaryota > Metazoa > Chordata > Mammalia > Artiodactyla > Phocoenidae > Neophocaena > Neophocaena asiaeorientalis. The sequence continues at coordinate 4,306,723 of NW_020173770.1, read as the reverse complement.
GGAGAGAAAAGGACACAGAAAAAGGAGACGGCGTCGTTAAGCCTCTTGGTCCGCGTAAGGGAACGCTGCACGACTTCAAGAATATTAGCAGAGCTGACATACTTTTGATTTCCTAAGTAAGAAATAGTGATGCATTATTTCTTTTCTTACAATCTGAGCCACATTATAGCACAGATTATGCCAACTATAATAACTCAGTTTGAGGTCAGATATTTATGTGAAACAACATTAAAAGGATCATTTAAGAGACAATTCGCAAAGAAGAGATCAACATACATCTGTGCACTTGAGATGTTATTTTCTCAGATTTGAGATGCTGTTGAGGATTCTTTCCAGGCTCTTGTCCACCACTAATAAACTCAATATAAAATACGATTGCCTCCAGTCTAATAATACTGACTCACATAGCAATTGGTTACTAAAATATAATTTCTTTTATGGCTCCCTAACATTTTTGCAAAAGGTTCAAAGTTTACATTACTCCAGATCATTTACTGATAAGAAGATTATAACTGCTGTTATTGATATGGTTACTCAACCACCCATATTCTTCCAGATTCTTGTTCCACTCATCTTCTTATCATCATCCCTCAGGAATTAGAGACTAAATTTCAGAATATCTTGTTAGATAAGATTACAAACATATACAGAAACATTTACGTGTTTTAACATGAATAACACTAACGGGAAAAGTCGTGGACAGCTGGCCTTCCAAGTGACTAACATATTTCCAATTCTCTGTAATTTTTTTTCTGGTAATGTATTTTTTAAAGAAAGATAGTTGTTATTCACAGAACTGCAACTTGTGGATGGGACTGTAGGTTTGCAAACTTTGTAGTTTTTTCTTTCTTTTTCTTTTTTCCTGTTGGCTGCACCGTGCAGCTTGTGGGATGTCAGTTTCCGGACCAGGGATTAAACCAGGGCCACGGCAGTGAAAGTCCAGAATCCTAACCACTGGGCCACCAGGGAACTCCCGAACTTTGTGTTTCTTGATTTGCTCCTCTGACGAAGAAATACTTCTACTGACTGAGATAAGGGAAGGAGATCCCTGGAGAATCTGAAGAAGCTGCCATAAAAGTTCCTTAATTTAAATCACTGGGGGTGATTTTGCCCCACAGATGGCAACGGAAATACAGCTGACCCCTGAACAATGTGGGTTTGAACTGAGCAAGTCCAGTTATATGTGGATTCTTTTTCAATAAATATGTGCTATGGTACTGTACGATCCATAGGTGGTTGAAACCGCAGATGCATAACCGTGGATACCGAGGGCCGACGATAAAGTTATACATGGATTTTCAACTGCATGGGGTGGGGGCCAGCGGCCCTAAGCCCTGTGTTGTTCGAGGGTCAACTGAATTTGGAGACACTTTTGGTTGTCACAACTTACGGGGCAGATCGTGGGTAGAGGCCAGGAATGCTGCTAAACATCCCATAATGCACAGGACAGCTCCCCTCTGCAAAGAATCTTCCCCTTTTCTGCAAAAGTCAATAGTGCTGAGGTTCAGAAACCTGTTCTAACTTCGTCAGCCTCTTATTCTTGGTGGGCTGGATGGCGCTCAGAGCTCCTGAAGATTCGTATGTAATTGTGTCCACAAACAAATAAATGTGGGAGCCACAGGAAAGGCACATCATAGAGAGTTCTTAACAAAGGTACTAAGTAAAGAGAAAGAAATGAATGCTGCTAAACATCCCATAATGCACAGGACAGCTCCCCTCTGCAAAGAATCTTCCCCTTTTCTGCAAAAGTCAATAGTGCTGAGGTTCAGAAACCTGTTCTAACTTCGTCAGCCTCTCATTCTTGGTGGGCTGAATGGCGCTCAGAGCTCCTGAAGATTCGTATGTAATTGTGTCCACAAACAAATAAATGTGGGAGCCACAGGAAAGGCGCGTCATACAGAGGGTTCTTAACAAAGGTACTAAGTAAAGAGAAAGAAGTCAAGTAGGATTTAAGCTTGCTTTTCAAGGATGGGTGATTAGCCAACAGGAAATAGACCACATGTTCATTATGGGACAAGATCAACACCTCAAAATGCAGTTGGAAGAAACCAGCAGTTCACAACCTAGGAAGACTGAGCAGAAAAAAAGAACAGTCTAAGCATCCTGGTTAAAACAATCTGTTGACTGTAGCAAGAAAAGGCTACGAAACCCAGCGGGTGAGTAAACTTCTTTGAATCGTATCCATCAGGAACTCTTGTACTGCAGGGGAAGAAAAAGAGAAGAGATATTTTTTCCTGTTACTTCCTACGCCTTTTTGGTGATCACTTCCCCTAGCCAACACCAAGTGAGCTTTTTCTTGATTATGTGCCAACTTTTTGTCATAGGACTATTCTCTGAGAATTGTCAAATGACAGACATTTCTTTTCAAGCATTAACGAAAAACGTTTCTATTACGCATTATACTGCTGTCAAAATTGAGACCAGTGAGAGCAATGAAAGGAGGAATTCTGAAGGCAAGAACATTGTCAGTTCACAGTCGGGAATTCTGGCAAGGAACCCAAATCCTATCAACACAGGAGCTCCATTTTTCATTCTTTAATTACTTCTCATGGCTACTTCCAGAAAATGAAGACCGTTCACACCTTGATGAAGAGGGTGAAAAGATAATACAGCTTCTGAAATCTTTATTCTGGTCGCCTCCCAGGGTATACATTTCTTTAGACACCTCTATAAAATTCTGCTGGACGTGGAAATGGTTCCAAACTGATAAAAATGAATAAAAATCACCTGATTGACAGGGTTCTTCCCTTTCCTGTCTTGGCACAAAAGACAAAACTGCCTTAAGCAGTGACTATTGTTTAGAATTCACAAGGATAATTGATGGTGATAAAATAGATGACTGAGGTCTCCTATTGTCATGTAGAATTTATTAGGATTTGTCACCATGATATGACATTGCCATGCTTTGACTGTGACAAATGCAACAGTCAGATTTTATAAACTGTAGCGTTTGAGACAGTGCTCACGTGATTATCAAAATAATCCAGATATTTCAGCTGCATTCTGTCAACAGCTGTTCAAGAAGTTTGCAGGAAGAGGACGACAAAGCAAGGACTATCCCCTAACACTGGGTAAAGGCTTTAAGCCATAGAAGACCCAAGAAAGATTTAATAAAGCAAGAAGCTTTTTATTCTTTCTTTATTATAATTCCCAGTCCAACAGCATTGAGCTCAATAGCAGAACATGTGACTCAACAGATTTAGGGGTCTGGACCCATAAAAGTTCAAAGTATAGCTGATTATCCTAGTGAGCATTCAACGTCACTAGGGCGTATTCTCCTAAAAATAGCACACAGGTATAACTTTCCTCCTTAATGCTTTTATTAATGCAGAATCACGTAACTATATCTTGGGGGTCTTCAGACACTAAGTTAATCCACACGTTTGATTCTCTGGGGGCAACAGAGAACTTGATTACGGAACGTCCTGTCTTCCCCCCACCCGCCAGGTGCATCCACGTCCCTGGCCTCCTCCTGAGCTGACCCTCTATGGGGAAAGTCCATCCTTCATCTCTGCCTCGTGAACTCTATTTCATCCTTCCAGAAATGGCACAAGACAAAGCTGGGATAATAGCAGGTTCTGTTGACCGACGCTTTGCTCTGGTGCCGGCCTCACTGAGTCACCTTGCCCCAGCAGGTCCCAGCTAATGACCGCACCAGTGGGGAGTGGGAGGGGGAACATCCCGGAAGACGTTCGGGCTGACAGGATGTGCGGGTGAGTCTCTACTAAAGGTGGAATAGACGAGCCACATGAAGAAGGTGGTGGAGGAGATAAATGTTTGAAATGACTGGTGTGGGAGATGAGGACGGTCACCAGCGAGCCAGGGATGACATGGGGGTACCTGGACCGGGAGGTGAGACTGCCCTGCACTGAGGGCGGCAGAGGGCGAGCGCGGAGGGCTGGGTTGATCCTGAGCCAGGGTTTTTCTGGACATCGGGGTAGATCACTAGGGAGGGAGGAAGACCCTGAGAGCTCTGACAGCCTGGGAAATCACGGAAGGGAGGTGGGGACATACATGGGTGGCTTCCAGGTAGGTGGCGCTTTGGTCCCTGTTTCCGGCCAGCAGTCCCGATATTTTCCATTGCGTACCTGCCCTTTTCCCATCCTCACTCTTTGTGGTTTGGTGGAGTCAACCCCACCAGCGATGGGGTCTTGGTCTTCCTCAGGCCAGTGTGACCAAGGCGCTTCTTCCTTTCCCCTGCTTGGGGGATGTGGTATCACAGTGTGAGGCCGGCAAGAGGGGCATCTGCATTTGCCATCTGCAACCACACGGGGCGCACGTGAGCTGCCAGAGGAGGTGCTACGGAGAGAATGGAGGAGCCGATTCCCCCGAAGGGACGCTGGCCAGGTGAGAAAACCCATCCTTGAGATATCAAATAATGGCATCTAAACCTGCCTCAAGTGTGTTTCCTCCTCTGCTCCTTTCTCAATGGGAGGGTCTATTGCTGTGTTCTGGTTCCCCCTCCACCACTGTTTCTGGGGTGAAATGGGTTGGTTAACTTATCTTCTGGCCAAAGGTTGATGGGTCATGTGGGGCTACATGCACACCTGACCTGGGGCACGTTCCCCAGGCGAGTCAGGCAGGTACCCACCCTCCTGGGCTCTGTGATTGGTCTTCAAGGGATGGGTGCCTCACTTAGGCTCTTCTTCCTTCCGTACAGATGGTCACGGAGACTGGGAAAGAGAGTTCGCATAGTCTCAAAGCAGAGGGAACCTGAGATCACGTGACCCTGGCCCCCGCCAAATGCCATCCGTGCTTCCTGTGGACAGATCCAGATGGCTACCGAAGCCCACAAAGAAGAAAGCACAGACCGAGGGAGACTGCGCGAGCTGATGGACACCCTTTGTGCATAAGCTATTTTGAGTTTGTATTTCTGTTACTTGAAACAAACCAGACCAAACGGTACTCTTGGGCTGAAGCAGTCGTGAAGTCCAGGGTGGAATGCAGAATTTAGGTGCCAGGAACGGAAAAAGGAGTTCCTTGGGGCTTAACCCTTGCCCTAGGAGATGGAACTTGGGTTCCACGAGCTCCTAGCCGGCTCAGCAGTCTGGCCATGCATCACAACGGCAGGTGCCACGCTGCTGCTGAAGAGTCAGGCATAGATGCCTATTTTCCAAATGAGAGCTTTTCTCCTCTTTTATGCGTGCTCATCCACAGACTTGAAAAAATGTTTCACACACAGATGTGAAAATTCATTGAGTATGTGGTATCAGTACTGAAGCAACAGAGCTCGGGTTCCTTAATTAGAATTTTGAAAAAAATAATGATTTTTTTTTTCTAATAATGATCAGGATGGTGCTGTTTTCCAAGGGACTCAATTCTGTCAACTTTATCTTGAACCGAGGAATAAAAGGCATATCCTGAACACACACGTATCCCACCCCCAGCTTTATATAAAATTAAGGTAAACTTCTCTTGATAAAACAGTTCATCTTTTGTTCACAATCTCCAGAAGCAAATAAAATTAATGATGGCCAGTTAAGTGGCAGCTGTTCTTTCCTCTTTGTATTAGTTGGGTCAATCAATTCTCTCCTGTATATATGAAGAAAACTGGGCTGTCTTGGTTTCACATGTATTACTAGACCTCACTCTAGCTTTGCTCATCTAATTTGATAGATGATGCAGCATCTCTTAATCATAAGCATTTGGACTCTTTGGAACTTAATTAAAAGATTGCTTTGATTATGGAGGGATCAATTCTTTTCAATTTTATTGCAATAGTAGGCAAAGGACCTTTCCTCTTTGATCATGACCAAATACCCAAGGATGCATTTGGACCTCTGAGCTCAGTCCCACCAGCTGCTTCGTGTGTATTTTCCCTTATGCACCCAAGAGGGATTTGTTTTAGTAATAGCGTTATTGAGATATAATTCACATACCATAAAATTTGCCCCCTTGAACAGTCGTTTAGTATATTCATAGAGCTGTGGGAGGGATCTTTTTAAAAATACATGTCAGATCTTATCCCTGCCCCTCAAAGCTCTACAAGATTCATATGTTGTCCATCATTTTTCTCCCCAAATGTCCAGCAGATAATAGGTGTTCAATAAATATTTAGGGAAGAAATGCACCCATTATTTTCGAGGCAGGCTAAGCTCAGAGTTCCACTAAATATGGAAACATTTGTGTTCTGGCAGAGGTATTATAAACCAGAATTTTATAAACAATAAAATGCTATAGGTTATCTTTTTTCATTTTACAGTAAATAAATTGTATACAATGTAATGTGTATATGCTTTGTTCTTGAAAAAGAACACACTTCCTTGATCTAATTTCAGACTAGGACAGTTCAGAGAAGATGCTCAGACCAAGCAGTGGGAGGGATTCCGTTGTACATTAATGATTCTTAAGTGAGTGTCCCAGGCAGACAGGCAGAAACAAGTCAGCCAGTAATCGATCAAACATTTGTTTCAACGGGACTTTGCAAAGGAGACTTAACCAACTCATTGAAATACATACGGCGCCCACAGAACGCCCTCAAACATCTTCTCTTTGAGGGTTCAGAATAACTACCGAGGAGAAAGATATGCACAGGCTAAATAACCCACTGACGTAAGACTGAATATTTATTCTTAATATCGAATCGCCATGTGACTATGCTTGATAATCCATATTTTGAAGAGCTCCCAGGATGTCAGAAGCATTCAGATGGAAGCAGGTCACCGGGAACACGTTTCAGCAACGTTCTTAAAAGTTTCCATGCCGAATGCTGGAATGAACTCTCCATGGCTTTACCCCTTCAAAGCAGAGACCATGTGTCGCCTTGGCTTGCCGTGATATCGTAAAAGCAAACTGAAACAGGTTCCTTCTTTAAAAAACCAGCTTTGTGAACTGAAGTGAATTCCACGTTCAGTGCTAAGCAGCTTACAAGTGTCTCGTTACTACTCCTGGGAAAATAGCATAGTGACTACAAAAGTCCAATTTTACGACTTGACCCAATAAATCACTTGAAAAATATGGTGAATTGAGAAGACTGGAAACAACTGAAATGCCCATCGATAACAAACTGGTCAGACAAACTAGGGTTGACCAACACACGGCATTCTGTACGGCCATTAAAGCCATGAGGTAGAAGCCTGTGGCTGGTAGGGAGGGGCTGCCCGCAGATAAGGACAAGAAGCCGATGCCGAAGGACCAGCACCAAGTGGTCACGTCCCGGCTCTGCCCTGCATGAGCCGCATGACTCAGGAGAGCGACTCCCTCCTCCGCTTCCTCACCTAAAACGGGGGGGTGGTAAGAATTCCTACCTTGTAGGGTTGCTATGAGGTGTCTCTGTGAGGAGATACTTCTGCAGCACTTAGAACGGCACCTGACACACAGTAAACCTTGCAGAAATATCTGCTACTATTCTTGACCCGTCATCATCGTTTCTGTCAGCAGTAGCACCACGTGGACACGTGACTGTGCGCACGGATTATCTCTGGAATGGATACACGGCACTGGAAACCTGCCTCCCAGAGAAGGTTCTGGAGGGTCTGGGAGCAGGGGGTCAGAAGAAGATTCGCTAATTCACAAATCCCTTTTGTAGTGATAGAGTTTCTTTTTGCATTCGTTACTTAAAAAAAAAAAAAAAAGCACTGCAAGTTTTAAAAACAAAGAAATAGGGCCACTGAGAGGACGCCAAACGTTTTTGAGATGAGTGTCCATGACATTCATAACGACTCAACATAGTTGAAGGCTGGGGGTCATGCCTAGGCCGCTTTTGGCCCTGGAATAGCCAACTCCCTGGAATGGGACCCTCGGCCCCGTCACGAGCCGTTAGTTCCCTTCCGTGGCTGCTGCGTGGCTGAGGGCACTGCTCTTGCCCTGGCCTCCACCTCTGACCCCTTCCCCCTCATCTTGCTGACTCTTGTCTGCCTGTGCAAGGTGGCCTGGAACTCAGGGGGCCGTTTTCCTGCTCAAAATCCTCCTCTACAACCCCTATCCCCTGTCGCCTGCTCCAAACTCGTGGACGTGGCCTTGGAGGTCCTCTAGCTGGTCTGACCATACTCCATCCGTCCAACCTGGTATGTCCTGATCTTTCGAAACAGGCCGGCTCAAGCCGGCCTCAGCGGTATCCTGGGCATCCCACTCCTGCCGTTTGGCACTCAGCTATGGTTCCAGGCCACCTGCGTCAAAATATCACTCTGCCACTGGCAGTTCTGGTGTCCAAACCGGGCAGGCGCCCTCCCCTTTCTGGTCCCCAGCCTCCCCAGCGGGACACAGGGGTGACACCACCACGGGCACCGCTGGCAGGAAGGCGAAGGGGCCTGGAGTACGCCGGCTCTGGGACAACGCCACACTGCATTTCTCCTTCCTCGTGCCCCTGCCTTCTCCTTCCAACGACTCTGGGTTTAAATCTGTGCTAACTCCGTGGGGGGATCACAGGACAGGGCCCTCCCCTGAGGAGTGAGTGGCTCAGTTCAGGGCCGCCTGACACCGCAGCACAGGACGAAGTCAGGGACACTGGGGCTCAGGCTCTGGGCTCCGCGGGGAATTGGTGGGGAGAGGTGGTCGGCTAAAGCCCTGGGGCTGTGAGGGGAGGTGTTACGCACAGTGGACACACAGTAGGTAAATCGAGGACACGAGCAACAAGGAAAGGTGCAGGAGGAGAGAGACAGACGCCCGTCAGAAGGCACCGAGCTGCCTGAGGAGTGCGCCGATGCGAAACTCAAGCCCGCGATGAAAAGTAGTCCATCTCTCCAAAGCAGAGTGTGTGTTAGTGACACACTGTCTACCAGTCACTCTGGCGTAACCACAGCTCGAAGGCTTGTGTAAACTGTACAAAATGTCAGGTACGCCAGCCAAAGGTCACCCGATCCTTGAACATGTCCCTGATGTAACGACTGAGAGCGCACGGACCGCCCTGCCTTTCTGGCTCAAGTCCTCCTGCTGATGTTCCTTCAGGACGTCTGCATCATTGCCTTTGATGTGACCCCTAGATCCTTAGACGGCAATGACCGCAAAAGGATTTCACCCTTTTGTTTTCCCTTTTGCATTCTTGCTTTGACATTTGGTGTGAAGAATGTCTGCTCATCATCGGCAGGCGGACTCTCAACCACTGCGCCACCAGGGAAGCCCGATACTATATTTTAACAACTCAGAGGGGTCTGGTGAAAATCCTTTCAGCTGCGTGGCCTTAGTCAAATATAGTCGCTTATGACAGAAAAAGACAAACCACCATTGTCTAGAAATCATCTTTCCTCATGTACCTTTGGGTTCTGTGAGACGATGAGTAAATTTTGGTGATGTCAGTTCAACTGTCAATTTAACAGGTTTGCTACGTTAATAAACTCCACCTATTAAAAAACATTTTTTGATAGACTCTTTTTTCTTTGCTATTACCAGACAACTCTGGGTAATTGAAAAGTTTTTGTCAGTTGGTAGGGGAAATAGGAAATAGGTGTTTTGCTTTGAATTAGATAATCAATTGGCATTGACCTGGATCGCATTTGTCAAAACTAGGCCACTGGGAATTGGAAATAAGGTGAACAATGGAGAGACAGGAGGTGGTAAATCTGGAATTCACCACGGTAATAAACAGCATGCTACCAGTGGGATGTGTCCGAACCTTGAAAGAGACCACGCCTGTGCTCCGGGCGTTAATGGGTCTCCTTTGGGAGACACTTGCAGAGTCAGTCAACTACTAGGGATCTTCCATCCTTCAGAGGAAACAGACCGTGTCTCTGGACGGCTACCTGAAACATGCCTGGAGTTCATGAACTCTAAAGAACTGGGTTCTTTTTGAGACTGTAACTGCAGTAGTAAATATTTATTGAGGACTTGCTAGTTCCAAGCACTTTACAACACTCTCTGAAGGTAAGTGAGATGCTAATGTCCTCGTCCAGCTAAGGAAACAGTGGCTGGGTGGCATAAATCACCCCTCCAAGATCTCGCCCTGAATGAGGGCACTGGGCCATGTTCATTACACCTGGATGGGACTGCCCGATAAAATGCAGGACACCCAGTTAAGTATGACTTTCAGACAAACTATGAATCTTTTTTTTTTTTTAGCATAAGTATGTCTCATGCAATATTTGAGACCTATTTATATAAAAGATTATTCTTTATCTGAAGTTCAAGTTTAAGTGGGTGTCCACATTTGTATTTGTTAAACCTGGCAGCCCTTAGCATCTTCCCTCCCTCCATGAGGCTAAGGACGGGTCCAAAGTTATGAATGCTTCACTTATTAAACAACTGGCTTTGAAAGCCTCGCCCAACCCGAGCAGTCAGAAAGGATACGAACGACTGTCACGTGTTAGGGGGCCGCTCCTTCCCAGGGGCAAGCGTGGCAGCATCCACTCCTGAGAGCCCTGGGGCACCTGCCGGTCCGTGGGTGAGACTTCCTGTGATCAGCGCCTCCAGGCAGGGAAAGCAGCAGCTCTGATCAAGCAACTCCAGCAGGCCACTGAGGCCCAGAGCCTTCGGCAACACGTTCTGATCCCACCCCTTTATGCAATGAAACACAGGCCGTCCACGTCCCTGGAGCACGGGCTCACACAGCCCTGTGGAAAGCAGTCTGGCAAAACACATCCAGAACCTTTCTGGCCCAAGCCCCGCCGTACAACCTGTGACTCTGTCTCGAGGGAACAGCGTGCTGGCCTCCAGCGTGTGAGTAACAACAGTGCTCATCCCAGTATAGCTTATATTATAAAAATTACACATAGCTAGATGCCTAGTAACAGAAGAATGGCTTAAAGAGATGGCAGACGCACTCCATGAACTAGTTCTCAGGCATTAAAGAACACGGTTTGAAGGATTATGCAGCAACATACATATGGTATATTTAGAAAAAAAGAAGGATGCAAGTCATGTTGACATTATGATGTAATATACACATATATAAACGTTCTGAAGGGGACATATAAAATAACAATTATTATGCTTGAGTTATTGGATTATGGGTGATTCTAATATGTGCCAGTTTCCGCTCTTTTTTATAATGTTAAAACATGTGGACAAGGTTAAAATACCTAAAATAAACTCTTCGCCATCTGTCTTTTCGCTTTCACTTAAGGAAAACGAATTCGGCCGGCGAGCTGCTGCTCGTCATTCACGGGCAACGCAGAGGGGAGACAGAGAGGGGCCGCCATCTGTCATGGGGCAGCAGGAGGCCGGTGTGAAATGCAAAGGCCTGGAATCGAATCTCCCCTTTGCCTGGAAGACTAGATGGTCTTCATCCTCCCTAAAGGGCAAACGGGCTGAGCAGCATCTTTTCTCTCCTTGATGCCGACGTTGACCTCTGAATCACCGAACGTACAAGAGACCCTCAGAATCAGAAAGGCGGACCGGGTCTCAAGAGGTCATCTCATCCTGGGCCACCCAGTGGGCAGCCACTGTCCATCAGAAGCCCCCTCTCCAGAGGGCTGTCTCCCGAGGTCCTCAGAGGCTGAGTTCAGCCTCTTTTGAGCTGTGATGCTGGCTGCCTGGCACATGCCAACATATGTATTACATGAAATCATGTTATTCTCTAAACAAGGTAGGGGGTGGGCAACACTCAGTCATAGGGACAGCTCATCGGCTCCTAGCCTCTGGGGTTACTGACTGCGTATTCTGGACTTCTGCATAAAGCTTTTGGTTGCAGGGAGGATGATGCCAGGTAGGAAAATTTCGTCAGCACACCGTTCTCCCTCCTAAAAAGGCATCGTGTCCAAGGCGTTTTGCCTCTGAGGTCTTACATGAAATTGAACTGGCAGGTTTCTAAGGCGTGGCTCTACTCCCAGCTGTGTGTCCTTGGGCTAATCCCTTAGCCTCACTGTGAGTCAGTTTCCTCATCTGAAAATGAGCTGCTTAAAAGCCCATTTGTTGGAGGAAGAGCTGAGCACAGCCCTGACTCATAGTAAGTGCTCAGCAACACAGGCTTACGACGTCTCTTCTTACAAAGAGCTGTGCGTGGGTCCCAGCAGCCACAGAATAGGCTGGTGTCTGACCAACCCACCGACACGGTGGATGCTTCAGTGGGTCTGACCAGCATCTAAAGCTTCCATTCTGACCCTGCATTTCTGGGTGTTTTCTAACCATAAAGAAGCTAGGGATTGAGGTAGGGACTTCAATTTTCAGGAAGGGTCGGGGATAGCAGAGATTGCTGAGAATCTGTAATTTCACACTTTCATAGTGTGAGAAGCTATAAAGCACGCAGCCTTCCTGTCTGCGTGCACTCACTCTCCCATCCCAAGTTGCTTTGTGACTCTCCTTAGAGACCTGAGCCTTTACTCAATACACACTCCGATTTCTTGGGAAATCAGACTTGCAATAAGAAATTTTCCATCGTTTCACACAGAGCCAAGGAAGAAAAGCCTTTGTCAGCTGATCCATCATACTTACTAATTGTTCCTCCATTCCCCGGAGATTCAGAAAGCGCAGCCCTGGCACACCTCCCGCAAATGCTTTACTCAAATATAAAAACATTCTTCATTTTGCCTCTGCCAGTTTTTCTATCAATTTACCATTTAGAAGTTTTCACAAGTCCTTCCATGTAGATCGGACACAATCTGGGGGGAGGTAGTTTGCCTATAATGTGCACAGTTCCGAACAACCTTGTACAATGTAATCTAGTAGTTCTTGCTTCCTTAATAAGTCTAAAGTATAACGCTCCGACATAGATTCAAACTTGATTTCAAGGAAGACTTTCTCACATTTCCACTCCTGCCTGTCATACTCTTCCGTTCTTGCAGATCAGCTGAGGTTATATCAGCACCGGGAATGTGAACATTACTTGGGAATGGGTGTTATTTCTCCATGGAAATCATTCTGTGGTCTGTCTTTGCCATACATACCACATGCAGTAAAATGGAGAACAGCTTTCCACTTTAAACGTCCTTGAATGTCTGAGCTGAGACTCTATTAGGTACGTATATACAATTTTTAAAAGGCCACGACTCAAATCTGAGAGAGGACGGTACAAGCAAGCAGTGCTGGGAGAACTCCCTCGGCTGCACCGCAAGTGTGTACCCAGCACCGCGGGAAAAGCGGCCACGGGTTCCCTCCTCACAGTGTAGGAGAGAGCGGACTGCAGAGCTACGCACACACGCGGGCCGCGGCCTTAAAGCAAACACCCCATGGCCTCTGGTCAAAATGACTAAGCCTTGGCGTGAGCACCAGAGGCTGGTGGGAGCGGAGAGCCGTGCGTGGGGTGAATGTGGATGCTCTGGGTGTCATGGTAACAACTAGGGTGCCTGGGCCCTTGCTCCATACGAGGCCCAGAGCTGACAGTGGTACCACCGATTCCTCCTAGAGCCCTCATAGCATCCCGTGGGGAGATGCTCAGTTCTGCAGACCACAAACCACTCTTCAGGGAGGCTGGCTGACAGTCTGGGGCCAGATGTGAACCCAGCACCGTGCCCTCAGAGGGGAACTCACGACCCCACCCCAGCTAAGGCTGTGGGCTCTGGATATCCGGGGTCCTGGGGGGCTGGGGAGGGCACGGGGGCAGGCAGCTTCTGGGTGGGCCTCTGGGTGACCCCAGTGTCATGGTCCCCAGCTGATGCCACACACAGAGAGGTCTGATACGAGGCCGATGAGGGCAGCCCCGTCAGAGGGCCTGACTCGAGCCTCCCTCTTTGCTTCTTCCCCATCTCCCTGGGGCTGGGGTCACCCCATGTTCAGATCCCCCCATTCTGTCACAGCCCCTTGCAGCTCCCAGCTGGGGCTGTGACAGAGGAGAACCCCAGGAAAGAGAAAAGCTCTGGTGGACACGTCTCCCACCTCCAGGCACCTCCTTGCACGGGGCCTCCTTCTTGCCTTTCTGGACCTGGGAGCCCGCAGTTTCTAGGGACCCAGCCCTATTCCCTGAGGCCCTTCTGGAGAGTGGACCCCACAGACTCCCCCATAATACATGGCACTCCAAGGCAAGGCCTGAGAACTGGCCCAGGCAGGAGAGGGAGCAACAGGAGTCCGGAGGATGGAAGGCGGGTCTTCCAGCTCTTAGGAAGGTTCTAGAATGGGGTGCCTGACGCGGTCACCAGGGAAAATCCCAGGGGCATCTTCTCACACCACAGTCTCTAGCCCATCACCTTGGCCAGATTTCAACACATCACCCCCAGAGCTCCTCTGCTTCCTGACTTCCCTGAACCACCTCGGCTCTAGACGGCCACGGCGCCATCATCGTGATGTCTTCTATGCTGCGTGTCTAATGTGAAAGTGGGCAGGGAGGGTCACGGGGGAGGGGGCTGGCCAGCCCAGCTGGGGGAGGGGAGCTTCCGGAGGTGTTCTGTAGCCCCTGGCCAGCTGGCCCTTGGAGGATCCCAGGCAGGCTGCTGCAGCAGGAGATAGGCAGCAATTACGACGGGAGACTGGGCATCAGGGAAGCTTCACCTCCAAGCTACACCCAGCCAGCCTCCCTCTCCACACAGATACAGATGACTTTTATTTCAGGCACCTCCCGCCACCTGTGACTCAGGTTGGGGCGCAAGAAGCAGCTCTTAGGTCTTCTGCCCATTTTTGGATTGGGTTGTTTGTTTTTCTGATTAAAAAAAAAAAAAAAAAAGCAGCTCTTTAGAAAGGAAGCGCCCCAAGGGGAGGGAGGGGACATCTGATTCCACTCTGCCAACTGCTTTCAGGAGATGCTATCCTGGTCAGGGGGATGCTTCTCTGGGGAAAAAGAAAGTTCCTAGCTTGGCCCAAGACCCCTGAAAAGGGAGGATGAGAGCTGGCTGCATTTGTTAAAGCACGATTTACAAGTTATGTGTCGCATTCTGAGGTTACAAAGCAAGGAGGCGGAGGTGAAATGATGAGAAAGGAACTATTTAAAAATATGTCACACACTCAGGGAACACGATCTGGCAGTCACAGAGTTTCAAAGCTGACTGATCTCTGCACAGTTTTCTAGTTAATTGTCCTAATTTTATAGGTGAGGAAACAAGTCCAGAGAGGTAAAGAAACATGTTCAAGATCACACAGCAACAGGGCGTAAGGTCAGGACAAGAACGCGCCTGATCCTCCTATTATCTTGCCTGATTATTTAGTTGGCTTTTACTTTTCAGCCGGGAGCCAGGCTTCTCCGAATAATTGGGTGGAGACCCGCAGGTTTCACACACGGGGTAGGGAAGCAAGCACGTATTCAGGGTGCAAAATGATGGTGGGGGAGTCCCCTTCTCAAAGCAGGCTGGTCTTATCTGCCAGTCTGATAACCAGCTGGGATTTCGGTACATTTTCAGCTTTTACCACCGAAAGGAGCAAAAGCCTTCCTACAAACCCCAGTTCATGGAAGTGAGGCTGGGAACCCTGCTCCTCTCTGAGCTTTCTGGAATTGCAGCTGGGAATTCCCGGGGTCCCAGAACGACCGTTCCAACAACCTTACAACAGGATGTAAGAGTCCACTGCCCAGTAACTCTAGCCTACCTCCCACATGGAACGAAGTTGGAGCTTTTCATAACTTTAACAGAAACAGGGATGTGGAGTGAAGTTCTCTCTGAAACCTGAAATGGGCAGCTGGGGTTCAGTCTGAGCACCCTTGGAGGCCAGCAGGGATGCGCATCTCGTGGAGGACCCGCTGCAGATCTGGGCACCTGGCACAGATAGTCCCTGCAAGCCAGGATCATGCTCTGTGTACATGTGGCAGAGATGCATTAGAGATGACGCCTGGCCGTCGGAACGAAGAGCTCCATGCGATTCCCGCGGGTCCCATGCTGTTACTCAGCCCCTGGATGTCTGCCTGACCACATCTCTCTAGGACGGAATCAAGACGACGTGGGGAGGATGGATGGATGAATCCAGGGACACAAGCGGGAGTGAAAGGAGGACAAAGGTGTACGTGGATGTGACTGGTGAGCGCTCTGCTTGCCTGGTGGGAGCTTCTGTGTGGAGAGGAAGACACTGCCCTGCAGCCATCCTGCCTGCTGACCAAATGGGTGGAGAGTCTGAGGGTCCCTCAAGCAGACTGCCATACACTACATGGTGGAATCTGGAGGACCTGAGTTTGAATTCCAGCTCTGCTCCCCATTTACTGAGTGACGCTGGGCAAGACTTAGTTTCTGCATCTGCAAAACGGGATTAATAATTCCCCCCGCCCAAGTTTGTTGTGAAGGTAAAATGAGAAAAAAACATGTAGGGTGCTTGGCATATAGTAAGTGCTCAGTAAATGAAAACAGTAGCCAACACTGATTGAAGGATTACTCTGCTCCTGGTACTTTCGCCAGGTGCCAGGACACAGAGATAACAAAGACTGACTTGGTTTGTGCCTCTAGAACTGATGGTCTAAAGAACTAGGGCTGGCTTTCAAACTGTGCTAAATTCTTGGGTAGAAATATGAACACATCCTTTACTGGCTGAGGTGAACGAATTCCTGTTTTCTGCTCTCTTTGATGATATTTTTATAAAGCTAAATGTTTCCTACTATCATCAGCATTATCACCATCACCACCATCACTACCATCATCATCATCATCACCTTCACCATCACCTTCGTCATCACCATCACCTTCACCACCATCATCACCATCACCTTCACCACCATCATCACCAGCACCTTCACCACCATCATCACCATCACCTTCACCACCATTACAATTAGCTTCACGATCATCTTCAAGCACATTCTTAAGTATGTGCTACATCCCAGGACCTTGGCTTAGCCCTTTGCACGGATGATCTCATTGACTTCCAAGTAAAGCACGCTTTGTAAGCAGCACCCTTACTGCTCAAAGCATGGGCCAGCAGCCTGTGTACCACCTGGGAGCTTGTCAGAAACACAAAATCTCAGGTCCCACCCCAGTCCTACTGATCCAGAATCTGCATTTTAACAATACCCCTAGCAATGTGCTGGCAAGTTCAAGTTTGAGAAGCGCTGGTTCTTAGTGGCAATTATCTCTTGGTAAAAAGAGACTGGTTTGGAGAGAGTCTCCCATCATCCCTTCAGGCCCTTTCACTCTTCCTTCCCAGGGACCCCACTGACCAATCCCACTGACAACCTCACAAAGCTAAGGAAACAAAGGGCAACAACAACAAAAATCACAGTACTTTTACGAGGCTGAAAGAGAGCGGGAAGCAGGGAGGAGGGAGAAGGAAGAGTCCTGGACAGAGTGCTGGCAGTCCCGCAGAGCACCGCCCGTCACACTTCTCTAAGGCCTGAGGGCCCTGGGGGAGGCGTGGGAGGGCGCCTTCCTGTGATGGCAGCCCTGAGTGAGGGCCTATGGTCTGGGAAGGGAGGAGCTTCCACAAGCCAGGAGAGGAAAAGAGGGCTGAGGACCACCCCAGACTCTCCCAGCACCCCCCTTAAAAGGCAGACGGAAGATGGACGATTTGGGGCAGCCTGTCAATGGACAACTTGGGACCCCTGCTTGCCCCAACTCTGCCCAGGTCCTGTTGGCAAAGGCAAATGAATGCTGACTGAAAGTTTACGAAGTCCTAAGAATGCCCCAATATGCTGCCAGCAAACAATTAGCATGAATGAAAGCCTGACACTTACAACATGAGACTTTTCGCTCCATTAAATATGCAACCTAAGAGTTTTCCTCCATTCAACTTCTATTAAACACAAGATTCCAAGAGATCATTTCATTCAAGCCCAAGAACCAGGCAGCTGAAGGAACAGAAGCAAAACAGATTTCCGAAAAGTAACTTCAAATGGATGATGTTGGGCTCAGATAGAAGGATTTAATTTTTATAAAACCCTAAGATGGTTTAGTCATATTTTTTAAACACATGTTTTTTAGAAATACTTAAATAGAAAACATCCTCTTCTTGAGTCTATTTCATACTAGAATGAAACCAGATAATTAGAAATCATGTTTCTGGTAGGGTATTTTTATACTCTAGAAATGCGGGACAATTTCATACTAAATGAAATACCTAGTTACACAAATTTGTCCTTCCTCATGGTGCTTTCAAGTTGGGATTATCAGGAGGAAGGGTGGGCTTCCAATTCATTTTTTCTGCCCATAAATCACAATCTACAGTAAAGACAGGCCAGCCTGCCTATCCATGCATGGCTCTTCTGTTGCATCCAAACGTCCTCTGTTCTTTAAATGAAAAAGGCTGTCTTCTTTGCAAATATGTAATAAATCTATTTGTAAGTCCAGGGATTATGCAGAGTGGGATTTACATAGAATATTTTTTAAGATCAAAAATCTTATTGGCAGTGCATACAAGGGTTGCTAGAGACCATTCAAAACCAACGCAAGAAGAAGGAAAAAGTCCAGTACCTTTCTGTGATTCCCGTTTGCCCCGGAAAAAAAAAGAAAAAAAATCCTGGGATAACCATATTCATGAAACACAGAGCGCAGGGGGCTCCTTATTCAAGTGACCACCCATATGGATGCCTTCTGAGTATCCCCAGCCCTGGAGGCAGGCAGGGACCGGCGATGGACAGAGAAGGATGGTGAGAGGCAAATACTCTTAATTGACCTGTAGGCTCTTAATTTTCCTTTTGAGAAAAAGTCTCTGTAGAAACCAAATCCGAGTCTTGTTTGGTTCCCGTAGCTGCTCGGCTGAGCAGGTGCTGTCTCTTCTCAACAGGCTGAAGGATAAATTGTGTTAGGTGTATTAAAACTTTTATTGTAATGACTTTATAAGTAATAGTTTTTCAATTTTTTTAGAATTATAAAAGCTATATATATTAAATAGAGGAATGTATAAAGCAGACCATTTCAAGTTCCCAATAATACAACCTGGAGAAGACTATTTAGCATTTTATAGATGTTTTCCATTTATTTTCCCCATATATATGCACTCTGTCTCTCTCTCGCTCCAGCCCCTCCCCAACCTTCTACTCACCCTCTCTTCTGCCATTGGCAAGGCTCACATTTTCCTTGGGAACCTCACCCCTTCTCATGCTCATGCTTGAGGTGCAGGTGGAGATTTGTTTTCTATTCTAGTAAATGCACCGAGACAAGATTCCTTTTTTTTTAAAATATCTTTATTGGAGTATAATTGCTTTACAATGGTGTGTTAGTTTCTGCTTTATAACAAAGTGAATCAGTTATATATATATACAAATGTCCCCATATCCCTTCCCTCTTGCATCTCCCTCCACCCATCCTTATCACACCCCTCTAGGTGGTCACAAAGCACTGAGCTGATCTCCCTGGGCTATGCGGCTGCTTCCCACTAGCTATCTATTTTACGTTTGGCAGTGTATATATGTCCATGCCACTCTCTCACTTTGTCCCAGCTTACCCTTCCCCCTCCCCGTATCCTCAAATCCATTCTCTAGTAGGTCTCTGTCTTTATTTCTGCCTTGTCCCTAGGTTCTTCATGACCATTTTTTTTTTTTTTAGATTCCACATATATGTATGAGCATATGGTATTTGTTTTTCTCTTTCTGACTTACTTCACTCTGTATGACAGACTCTAGGTCCACCCACCTCACTGCAAATAACTTAATTTCGTTTCTTTTTATGGCTGAGTAATATTCCATTGTATATATGTGCCACATCTTCTTTATCCATTCATCTGTTGATGGACACTTAGGTTGCTGCCAGGTCCTGGCTATTGTAAATAAAGCTGCAACGAACATTTTGGTACATGACTCTTTTTGAATTATAATTTTCTCAGGGTATATGCCCAGTAGTGGGATTGCTGGGTAGTATGGTAGTTCTATTTTTAGCTTTTTAAGGATCTCCATACTGTTCTTCATAGTGGCTGTATCAATTTACATTCCCACCAACAGTGCAGGAGGGTTCCCTTTTCTCCACACCCTCTCCAGCATTTATTCTTTGTAGATTTTTTGATGATGGCAATTCTGACTGGTGTGAATATCTGTAGATTGCTTTGGATAGTAGAGTCATTTTAACAATGTGGATTCTTCCAATCCAAGAACATGGTATATCTCTCCATCTATTTGTATCATCTTAATTTCTTTCATCAATCTCTTATAATTTTCTGCATACAGGTCTTTTGTCTCTTCAGGTCGGTTTAGTCCTAAATATTTTAGTCTTTTTGTTGCAATGGTAAAAGTGAATGTTTTCTTAATTTCACTTTCAGATTTTTCATCATCAGTGTATAGGAATGCAAGAGATTTCTGTGTATTAATTCTGTATCCTGCTACTTTACCAAATTCATCGATTAGCTCTAGTAGTTTTCTGGTAGCATCTCTAGGATTCTCTATGTACAGTATCATGTCATCTGCAAACAGTGACAGCTTTACTTCTTTTCCGATGTGGATACCTTTCATTTCTTTTTCTTTTCTGATTGCTGTGGCTAAAACTTCCAAAACTATGTTGAATAAGAGTGGTGAAAGTGGGCAACCTTGTCTCGTTCCTGATCTTAGTGGAAATGGTTTCAGTTTTTTACCACTGAGGATGATGTTGGCTGTGGGTTTGTCACATATGACCTTTATTATGTTGAGGAAAGTTCCCTTTATGGCTACTTTCTGCAAGGTTTTTATCATAAGTGAGTGTTGAATTTTGTCGAAAGCTTTCTCTGCATCTATTGAGATGATCATATGGTTTTTCTCTTTCAATTTGTTAACATAGTGCATCACACTGATTGATTTGCATATATTGAAGAATCCTTGCATTCCTGGGATTAACCCCACTTGATCATGGTATATGATCCTTTTAATGTGCTGTTGGATTCTGTTTGCTAGTATTTTGTTGAGGATTTTTGCATCTATATTCATCAGTGATATTGGCCTATAGTTTTCTTTCTTTGTGACATCTTGGTATCGTGGTGATGGTGGCCTCGTAGAATGAGTTTGGGAGTGTTCCTTCCTCTGCTATATTTTGGAAGAGTTTGAGAAGGATAGGCGTTAGGTCTTCTCTGAATGTTTGATAGAATTCACCTGTGATGCCATCTGGTTCTGGGCTTTTGTTTGTTGGAAGATTTTTAATCACAGTTTCAATGTCAGTGCCTGTGATTGGTCTGTTCATACTTTCTATTTCTTCCTGGTTCAGTCTCAGAAGGTTGTGCATTTCTAAGAATTTGTCCATTTTTTCCAGATTGTCCATTTTATTGGCATATAGTTGCTTGTAGTAATCTCTAATGATCCTTTGTATTCCTGCAGTGTCAGTTGTTACTTCTTCTTTTTCATTTCTAATTCTATTGATTTGAGTCTTCTCCCTCTTTTTCTTGATGAGTCTGGCTAATGGTTTATCAATTTTCTTTACCTTCTCAAAGAACCAGCTTTTAGTTTTATCGATCTTTGCTATCGTTTCCTTCATTTCTTTTTCATTTATTTCTGATGTGATCTTTATGATTTCTTTCCTCCTGCTAACTTTGGGGTTTCTTTATTCTTCTTTCTCTAATTGCTTTAGGTGTAAGGTTAGGTTGTTTATTTGAGATGTTCGTTGTTTCTTTAGGTAGGACTGTATTGTTATAAACTTCCCTCTTAGAACTGCTTTTGCTGCATCCCATATGTTTTAGGTCATAGTGTTTTCATTGTCACTTGTTTCTAGGTGTTTTTTTTAATTTCCTCTTTGATTTCTTCAGTGATCTCTTGGTTATTAAGTAGTGTGTTGTTTACCCTCCATGTGTTTGTATTTCTTACAGATTTTTTCCTGTAACTGATATCTAGTCTCATAGCGCTGTTGTCGAAAAAGATACTTGATATGATTTCAATTTTCCTAAATTTACCAAGGCTTGATTTGCGACCCAAGATATGATCTATCCTGGAGAATGTTCCATGAGCACTTGAGAAGAATGTGTATTCTGTTGTTTTTGGATGAAATGTCCTATAAATATCAATTAAGTCCATCTTGTTCAATGTATTATTAAAAGCTTATGCTTCCTTATTTATTTTAATTTTGGATGATCTGTCCATTGGTGAAAGTGGGGTGTTAAAGTCCCCTACTATGATTGTGTTACTGTCAATTTCCCATTTTCTGTCTGTTAGTATTTGCCTTATGTATTGAGGTGCTCCTATGTTGGTTGCATAAATATTTACAATTGTTATATCTTCTTCTTGGATTGCTGCCTTGATCATTATGTAGTGTCCTTCTTTGTCTCTTGTAATAGTCTTTGTTTTGTATTTTTATTTTTTTATTTTATATATATTTTTGTGGTACACGGGCCTCTCACTGTTGTGGTCTCTCCCGTTGCGGAGCACAGGCTCCAGACGCGCATAAAGGTTTTAATTTCTCCATCAAATCTGAATGAGATCCTTGCTGGGTAGACTAATCTTGGTTGCAGGTTTTTCTCCTTCAGCACTTTAAATATGTCCTGCCACTCCCTTCTGGCTTGCAGAGTTTCTGCTGAAAGATCAGCTGTTAACCTTAAGGAGATTCCCTTGTGTGTTATTTGTTTTTTTCCCTTGCTGCTTTTAATATTTTTTCTTTGTATTCAATTTTTGATAGTTTGATTAATATGTGTCTTGGCATGTTTCTCCTTGGATTTATCCTGTATGGGACTCTGTGTGCTTCCTGGACTTGATTAACTATTTCCTTTCCCATATTAGGGAAGTTTTCAACTTCAATCTCTTCAAATATTTTCTCAGTCCCTTTCTGTTTCTCTTCTTCTTCTGGACCCCTATAATTTGAATGTTGGTGTGTTTAATGTTGTCCCAGAGGCCTCTGAGACTGTCCTCAATTCTTTTCATTCTTTTTTCTTTATTCTCTCTGCAGTGGTTATTTCCACTATTTTATCTTCCAGGTCACTTATCCGTTCTTCTGCCTAATTTATTCTGCTATTGTTCCTTCCTAGAGAATTTTTAAGTTCATTTATTGTGTTGTTCATCACTTTTTGTTTGTTCTTTAGTTCTTCTATGTCATTGTTAAACGTTGGTTGTATTTTCTCCATTCTATTTCCACGATTTTGGATCATCTTTACTATCATTACTCTGATTTCTTTTTCAGGTAGACTGCCTATTTCCTCTTCATTTGTTTGGTCTGGTGGGTTTTTACCTTGCTCCTTCAACTGCTGTGTTTCTGTGTCTTTTCATTTTGCTTAACTTACTGTGTTTGGGGTCTCCTTTTTGCAGGCTGCAGGTTCATAGTTCCCATTGTTTTTGGTGTCTGCCCCCAGTGGCTAAGGTTGGTGCAGTGGGTTGTGTAGGCTTCCTGGTGGAGGCGACTAGTGCCTGTGTTCCGGTGGATGAGGCTGGATCTTGCCTTTCTGGTGGGCAGGTGCATGTCTGGTGGTGTGTTTTGGGGTGTCTGTGGCCTTTTTATGATTTTAGGCAGCCTCTGTGCTAATGGATGGGGTTGTGTTCCTGTCTTGCTAGTTGTTTGGCATAGGCTGTCCAGCACTGTCGCTTGCTGGTCATTGAGTGGAGCTGGGTTTTGGCGTTGAGATGGAGATCTCTGGGAGATTTTCGTCATTTGATATTACGTGGAGCTGGGCGGTCTCTGGTGGACCAGTGTCCTGAATTTGGCTCTCCCACCTCAGAGGCACAGCCCTGGCACCTGGCAGGAGCACCAAGAGCCTGTCATCCACATGGCCAGCCTGCAGTCTCCAGGAATGTCGCGGATTTGGCTGCTGGGACCCCTCCAGAGCCGGCAGCCTCAGTGAAGCCGCCCTCCCCTCAGGCTCTGGGGCAGTTCAGTGGTGGCGGAGGGAACTGAGACAAGATTTTTCTTATTGATTTCATTTCAATCTCTTATTGATTTCATTCTCTTGCTTTCACTGTGAAAGAGTGCAAGCAGGCCTTCCAAGACCTTCGTGACCTGCTCCTCGGTCACACCCTTGTGGTTCACGTGCCTGGCAGCCCAGGAACTGTGCCTCTCCAGCATCGCATTCACCCGCAGTGTGCCAACCCACATCCTTGGCCTGGCCAATCCTACCTCTTTCTTAGACGTGGCCAACTCTGACTGAGCCTTTCCATCTTGGCTGAGATGTGATGTCCTCCAGGAAGCCTTCACTGGGCACTGCCTGGTCCTGTCTCTCCAAGCCCAGGGCAGGTGTCTGTGGCCTCTGTGTAATCATCCAGCATTGGGTTGTCATGGTCAGTTCACATATCTGTACCTCATGTGCAGGGTGCAGATGGTGGAGGTCCAGGGGTGAGTAAGTTTCCACCCACCCTTCACCCATTACCTCCCCTGGTAATGAATATCCTTTTGTATACACCGTGGAATATATTAGCTATTTTCCTTAAAATAAATCCCTGATGTAAAATTGCTGATCAATAGGTATAAATACGTTTAATAGTCTTAATATTCATTGTCGAACTGCTCTACCAAAAAGTGCCTCATTTCCATTCTTCCAGTTTATGTCAGAATCCACCTATTATCCTGAAACCTCATCAACACTGAATTAGGAGTCTTTTTAATCTTTGCTGATCTGATAAATGAAACAAGCCCCTCATTTGAATGCATTAAAGCACAAATCAATTTGAATATTTCCCTATATATTCACTAATCATTTGTACTTTCTTTGTGATTGTCTTAAGTCAAGTTTTATTTCAGTGTGAGTAGTTTCTTGATTTGCAAAGTTCTTCATATATTGACTATATTTATGCTAACAATACTTTTTTCCAGTGTATCTTCCGCTCTTTGCCCTTGATTTTTATATTTTAATATCTGTAAGCTTTAAATTGTTATTTAATTAAATATTGCACTCATATCCTTTAGAGTTGTCTTTTTTCCCTTTAACTTTATGTTGAGGAAGGACATACATAAAATCTAAGAGGATTGCATCCCATGTAGGTTGCAAAAGATTGCATTTTAAAAGGTTGTTAGTTGAATTTTTGCAACCAAAAACATTGTATTAAGATATTGCTTCTATGTGGAATCTTAAAAAAAAAATGATATAAATGAACTTACGTACAAAACAGAAACAGACCCACAGACATAGAAAACAAATTTATGGTTACCAAAGGGGATAGTGGGAGGGGGGCAGATAAATTAGGAATTTGGGATTAACATATACACACCACTATACATAAAGTAGATAACCAACAAAGACCTATTGTATAGCACAAGGAACTATACTCAATATTTTGTAACAACCTATAGGGGAACAGAATCTGAAAATGAATAGATATATATGTATAACTGAATTACTTTGCTATACACCTGAAACTAACATAACACTGTAAAAAAATTATACTTCAAAAAAAAAAGAAAAAAAATTAAAAAGAAAAAAATCCTTAAAAAAAGAATGTAAGACATCAATTCAAAAGGAATTCTTTGATGCGTTGCTCTGTCAATGGAAACATCCTCCATGAGTCCTCTTCTGACTTTTGCCCACCACATACAATAAATCTGTATATTCTTGTACCTTAGTAGCTTTAGTTAAAAAAAAATATTTCTTCAACCTACTATAGGCTTGGATTTGTTAGAACAGGACATTCTACTCTACTAAGCTGAGGTTACTAAACGTTTGCTAGAGAGTTATTTTCTCTGTGTTGGAACATTTTACCTTCTTCTCCCAGCATTTCATAACAGTGATGCTTTTCCAGGAACTTAAAAATCTTAGGAGGGAGGAAATAAGGGGAACAGAAATAGGATATTGGTAGACAAACGACTCAAGCTAATGGGTCCTTCTCATCATACAAATATGCTTCAATAACATCCCTCTTCTAAATAGAACCATCTCTGTCTCCAGTGCTCGCTCGTACCCCACTCATAGCATCTCTCCGCCAAGAACTGTCTTGATTTGCTGGGTCTACGTCCTCGTCCTTCACTCCCCCGTCACCTGCTGCAGTGGGACTCCTGTCTCCACTCCCAGGGTATCAAGGTGAGCGACTACCTCCAGGTGTCTGAGGACGCCTCCCTTCCTCTTCCTGCAACAGGCACTGTTTCCTTCCCACCTCCCAGCTGCCCCTTCTCCTTCTTCTTTGTGGGATCCCCCTCTTCTTCTCCACCTCAGCACATTGGTGATACAGAGGGATCCAAGGGCTTGGTCCTTGTCCTACTTTTCTTCCATATCTTCTCTCTTTAGGTGACTCAATCTAGACTTTAAGTATGTTCTTTGATGCCCAGCCTGAATGCCAGACTTATATCCGATTGCCTTTTTGACATCTCCACTTGAATCTCTAGCAGACATTGCAGAGTTCATACAGACAAGAGAACCTCTTGATACCAGTATCCCCTCACCCCATTATCCCCTGTCATGGGCTGAATAAAGCCCCCTCCCCAAGACGTCCATGTCTTGATTCCTGGAACCTATGAATGTGTTGCTTAACCTGACAAAGGGACTTTGTTAATGGGATTAAATTAAGCAATTTGAGACAAGATATTATCCTGGATTATCTGGGTGGCCCAATGTAATCACAAAGGGTCCTTATGAGAGACAGGCTGGAGGGTCACAGTCAGAGAGAGAGATTAGAAGATGATATTCTGCTGGCTTTGAAGAGGGAGGAAGGGGCCAAGAGCTAAGGAATACAGGCAGCCTCTAGAAGCTGGAAAAGGCAAGGCAAGGATTCTCTCCTACAGCCTCCAGGATTTTAAGATAATAAATTTGCATTGTTTTAAGCACTAAGTTTATGATAATTTGTTCAAGCTGCGACAGGAAACGTATACATCCACACCACTGAAACCAAACCAAACCAAACGCTGCTCCCTCCTTCCCTCCTACCGCCTCCAGATTCCAAAAAGCTTGGGTGGCAGCCTTTCGTTAATTTTGTCTCTCATGTTGCACATCTAATAGGTCATCAGCTGACACGCTGAAAGCAAAGCAGGTCAATCGTGTTAGCGCTGCCTCCTGTACAGTCAGACAGTTATTCCGTGGCCCAGGTGAAAACGGCTGATGTTGGAACTAGGAAAATAGTAGTAGGACTAAGACGGAGGGAAAAGAACATAAAAATTACTTATGATGTCAAATCCACAGGACTTTGGGAAAGGATGGTGTGAGAGGGTCGAGTGGGTGGGGGGTTACTGGGATGACCAGTGGAGACAGAGAAACGGGCGAGGAAGCCCGTGGGGCAAAGACGTGGAGTCTGGATTCTTTCTGCTGCATCTGAGGTGTGCGTGGACATCATCTGGGCAGAGACCTCCAACATCCCATTGAAGGTGCCGGGGGTGGGGGTGGCTGAGTTTTGGGCCAGACGTGCGCCAGACATGTGATTTGGGCTTCACCAGCAGAGAGGTGTGTGTTCAAGATCACGCCAGAGGGCGGGTCCGCAGGGACAGGGTGTGGGATGAGAAGGATACAGCCAAGGGCTAACCCCAGGGCTCCCTCCTTTGGGACCTGGGAAGCGGGGGAGCAGATGAGGAGGAGGCAGGAGAGAAGGCCCGAGGGTGACCAGAGGGCGCTAGGAGAGCCCTGGGGTCATGGAGTGAGGTGAGGAGACGTGCTGAAGAAGGAGAAACAGGGCCAGTGCCAAACGCAGCCGAGTTCACAAAGGTCGGCAGCAGGAAAGGTCACGGGGCATCATGTGAACGGAAGTAGCAGAGATCCGGGCTGACGGCGCGGTGGAGGCGGACGAGAAGGGATGGAGAGAGATGGAGGAGACCACGTGAAGAGGCACTGCGGGACCCACGTGTTTCAGGTGGGTGGGGAGAAAGGAGGTATAGTTTCAAGGCTGGTATATTCACGTGCTGTGTTTGGAGCTGGGAAGGAGGGAGAGGGTGGAGACACGGGAGACAGACCCTTTACACAGGAAACCCCAGAACAATGAAGCCTGGCTCTCCAGGAGCCCCAAAAGTCCAGCAGAAAGGCGAACAGTCTGTAATTATTGAACACTTGTGAGTCAAGTGTTTCTAACCAGGGGGCTCCCCTCACTAGCATATTTTAAGGTGAGCCCTGCCTGTATTGGAACTGCATTTATTCTGCAGGAAAATGGTATTTGATTTAGGACCACAGATAAAGCGGTAAGTGGCAACTGTATTTATACATTGCAGTTGGTGTTTTATGATCCTTCTTATACACAATTCTATCCCCAAAGGTTCTATAAAGAAATGACAAGAGATTAAGCAAGGGGCCATATATCATTGCTATCTTTGTAGGTGCAAGATGAAAAAATAAACACACACCTATTTCACTGTAAAGAAGGTGTAAGCCAGCAGTAGCTAGCCCTCCTGAGGAAAGCCATGAAGGGGCTGACAACCCACAGCAGGCTGAATACAGAAATTCCCCAGCTAATCAGCACTTAACACCCTTCTTACCCAAGGCAAACCACTAGTCACAAGCTCAAGCATGTCATAGAAAAAAGACTGGAAGGCAGTACACTGACATGGGATGAGATTATGTGCCATTTCTATTTTTGCTTTTCCATGTTTTCTATGTTTTATGCCATTATCAGGAGTTGCATTTGTAGCAAGAAAAAATAACAGCCGTTACAATAAGATGCACGTCAACAGAAACTCAAAACTGTTCTTTAATCAGACATTAAGTGGTTGTGCGATTTTTGTTTGTTTGAAAGCGAGTGAAATTGCTGCTGCCAGTTCTCAAATACACAAAGGCAGACGTCACTTTGCAGTGGGGATAATCTTTACAAACACCTGCACGTATAAAGGAAGAACACACTCCTGTTTCTCTTGACTCTCACACGACCGGACACTCGGCACTTCTGATACCAGGTTTGCAGGGTTTTCCCCCCACCAAGCGATTCTCTGTGACACCAGCTGGGTGTCCTACAATTCAATTCAGCTCTGACAGTAACCAGAGTTAGCTCAGACCCCACAAGTGAAGGGCTCTGTCTCCCAAGGCTGCCCCCCACCAAGATGCCAATCACAGGTCGAAGGTCCCCAGGTTACCTATAAACTCTGACTCAGCTACAAATCGAAGGTTCCCACAACCTCCCACCCTTGGATTTATCTGCTGGTACAGCTCACAGAACTCAGGGAAACACTTACTTACATCTACCAGTTTATTTTATAAAAGGATATGATAAAGGATACAGACGAACAGCCAGATGAAGAGACATGTAAGGTGAGGTGCACAGGGGCTCTGTCCCTGGGGAGTTGAGGTGTGTGCCTCCCCCGCCAGGACGTGGATGGGTTCACCAACCCGGCAGCTCTTTGGACCGCCTACTATTGGGATTTGATTTTAAATTAATTTATTTATTTGTTTTTATTTTTGGCTGTGTTGGATCTTCGTTGCTGTGCGCGGGCTTTCTCTAGTTGCAGCGAGCGGGGACTACTCTTTGTTGCGGTGCGCGGGCTTCTCATTGCGGTGGCTTCTCTTGTTGCGGAGCACGGGCTGTAGGTGCACGGGCTTCAGTAGTTGTGGCACGCGGGCTCATCAGTTGTGGCTCATGGGCTCAGTAGTTGTGGCTCACAGGCTCTAGACACAGGCTCAGTAGGTGTGGCGCGTGGGCTCAGTTGCTCCACAGCATGTGGGATCCTCTCGGGCCAGGGATCGAACCCATCTCCCCTGCATTGGCAGGCAGACTCCCAACCACTGTACCACCAGGGAAGCCCTACTATTGGGATTTTTATGGAGGTTTCATCACATAGGTACAATCAGTCATGAACTCCATTTCTAGCCCCTCTTCCCTCTCCAGGGAATGAAGGTGGGGCTGAAAATTCCAAGCTTCTAATCAGAGCCTGGTCCTTCTGGTGACCAGCCCCCATCCGGGGCCCACCCAGAGTTGCCTCACTTAAAACAAAAGACACTGCTAACGCCCAGGAAATCACAAGGGATTTAGGAACTCTGCTTCAGGAACTGGAGCCAAAGACCAAATATTAGAAGAAGAGATGCTCCTAGTACCTTATCACTTCAGAAATTACAAAGGTTTTAGGAGCCCCGTGCCAGGAACTGGGGAGGCAGAGATCAATATCAACATTTTCTGTTATTTCACAGCATGTAAACCACACGATCCAACATACAAACAAAGGCTTAGAAACCAGGTCGAATGATATCGTTTATAGTTCAGCAGTGTGACTCTTTTATTATCTTTTGAGTAGCTAGTCTTTGCCAAATAATGGGCTGAGTGCTGTGAAGGCTATGAAGGAAAATACGGTACAGATAGTATCAAAATTCAAGACACGCCTGGCCTGGCTGACACAGAAACACACTTGGTTATCCGTGCTTCTGCTGGCCCGCTAGGATGCTGAGTCTTTAAAGCATAGATCTGTATTTTCCTCCATCTCTGAAAGTAAAGGGGAGGGAGATCCAAGTGTGGTGGTAGGTCAGCCAGCTCTGGAAAACAGGAATAATTCCCCAAAGAGGGAGGGTGGATGACGGCAGTGTTCACCCCAGGAAATAACCAGGGATAGTCTGTCCATAGGTCACCGGATGAGGGCTTCAGTGCCTGAAGGAAGTCCCTCAAATCACAGGTGCAGAAGCACGGGGACCAGTCCCCTAATGATAACACGACACTGAGAAGGCATCACGCTGTGGGTGGGAAATCGAGGCAAGGCAGCCTGTGGACTGGGAGGAAAGGGCAGGAGTCGACAGGGAGCTGGAGGTGGGATGGGAAGAATCGGAGACTGTCTCCCTCCACAGGGCCACTGAGTCCAGGCCCGGCCACCACTGGTCAGTGGGTCATGCTGATTCTGCTACTCTGGAGACCACTGTCCCCAGAGGCAGGTACCCACGTGGATATTGACTGAGTCCACATATCGATCCAGCCAGGCTCTGGAGATGAAGTGACAACGACAAAAATCGTGCTGTCAGTGGCGATTATAGGTAATGGAGGAGATGGACATAAAATAAAGAGACACACAATGATAAATTATGAGATCTGCTGTAAAGGAAAAGAAAGGGGAGCGGGAGGAAAAAATCAGGGGTGGGCTGGCCTGTTTCAGACACAGCGGTCAATTGTCTTCTTTTGACATTTAGGCTGAGGCCTGAAGGCCCAGGAGAAGGCAGCCAGGCAGGCAGTAGCTGGAGGCAGAACTTTCCAGGCACAGAACAGACCCTGAGATGGAAAGGACACATATCTGAGAACTGAGAGAAGAGCGGTTGGATCCCAGTAAGCGAGCAGCTGGCAGCAGGATACCGGCCTGGGGGGTCCTGGTCAGGAAGGATCTTCAATGTTATTTCACCAGCAACGGGCAGCCGCTGCTTTACTTGCAGCTGCCGCTAGGTCACTGCTGTGCCTCTGTTTCAGAGCAAACGACCTTACTTTGCTGGTTTGCTAGGGCTTACGCCAAACTCTTTGGAACAAAATTTAGAGTGGCCTCAGAATGTCCTTCAGTCACTGAGGAATGGATAAGCAAAGTGTGCTGTATCCATGCAATGGAATATTACTCAGTCTTTAAAAAGGAATGAAATTCTGACCCACGCTGCAGCACGGTTGAACCCTGAAAACAGGCGGAGTGAAGAGAGCCAGACACAAAAGGCCACACAGTGTATGATTCCATTTAGAGGAAATATCCAGAACAGGCAAATCCACAGACGCAGGAAGATGAGTGCTTGCCAGGGGGTGGGGGAGATGGAAGATGGGAAACAGGAAGTGACTTTAATAGGTATGCGGTTCTTTTGGCGGGGGGATGATGGAAATGTGCTGGCATGAAACTGTGGTGATGAGTGTACAGCTTTGTGAATACAGTAAAAACTGCTGACACTGTACACGTTACGAGGGTGAATTTTATGCGATGTGAATTATACGTCGATTAGAAAAATCCTAACTGGGAAGTAAAACTGTCTTCTAAAAAAATGTCATTCAGGAAATGGTGTCCTCTCATCTCTTAGAAACACGACTCTGTTCAAAACTGCAGCGTCTCTATCTGGGGCCACATCTCTTCCACCTGACAAGCTTGTGTACAGCGGGTCAAGGTTCAGTCTACTCTTTGGAAGACACATAGAGGCCACGACAGGAAGTGGCTCCTTCCTGCCCCTCACTTGCCTGGGAGGCCCCGGCAAGCCCCTGGAAAAGCAGATATGTTTAAGGCCAGGGTAAACTGAGTCTGAACCCTGACTGGTACTCATTGTCTGTGTGGCCTGAGGCAAGCTGTGTAAGCCTTCTGAATCGTGTCCTCATCTGTAAAATGGAGAAAGAACGCTTGCGAGATTACTGTACGGATTAGTGACAACACATGTGCGGAATAAAAAAGAGCAACAGATACGTAGTAAGTCGTGCTATTAATCGTCCTGTTGGTACGCTCTACGGTGTCTTGGTCGTTAGTGCATTTTATAAACGCTCTTTGGAATCCCTCATGGCACAGAAAGAGCTGGTGGGGGGAATACTTTGTGAAACACAGCATATTTTTTCAAATCCAATAATCATCTCCTGACATACATGTTTGGAATCTTAGACTGATTTCCCCCCATCCCCCTCCCGTTACGTGAGTATGTCTGCCTGCTTCAGTTCATGCTTGTACAGCTCTGTCTCTGAAAAGCTGCATGCAAATCAGATTGGTACAATTCTGATAATACTTTCCCATTGTTCCACATTATATGCTCAGGGGTGATTTATCTTCATTTGTGATTCATTTTCAATTGGCAGCAGCTCCGAACACTTTAGTTTTAAGCCTCTTTTTTCCCCCAGACTCTGTCAACTTGCAAAAAAGTACTTGAAAATACCCTGGACATTTGAAGGAACCCCCATTCACCTATTCTGTAAAATACAACTTTTACATCTAAGGCTTTTTCTACAAGCAGGGGATTGAGTTGTATTTCTGGTTCGGCAGTCAACACTGAACAGGCTTGCTTATTTTCCATTGAAATTCCCTAAAGACTCTCCAAATCAAGGCAAAATGATGCAAAATAAAGTACAACGTAAGCAGTTCTGGCATAGCATGGGGGAGGGGGGGAGGGGGGTCCCCCCTCCGTGAGATTGTATGAGCACAGCGGTCTGTAAACCACGAGGTTCCCCCTCATCTGTCCACAGTGGGTCCCCCACAAACCCTCTGACAACACGCTGAGCAAAGCCCTTTAACGAAGACCCATTCAGCTTTACTGGAGTTGAAGTAGGTACAGAGGTGCTCTCTCGATTTTCTACATAAACAACAAACAAAGCGATGGCTGGTGTCCCAGGCTCCTCAGGGTCCCAAGATGCCTACGTTTGGGCAGCAAGGAGGAGATGCAGTCAGACTCCCAGCTCTGGGCTTAGTCATGGTGAGAAACAGCGCTTGCTGGCGCCTTCTAATGCCTTGTTTTGACATCACAAAGTGCTGTGGACTTTTAGGATCTCAGGGAAGGGCACATTCCTTTCTCCACATTAAAGCTGTCCCCCCGAAAGGGACGTGACCCAGCCGAGCCTGTGACACCGGGGCAAGGACAAGCAAGGCCAGGCGGTGGGCCCCCGTCCACCCGTGTGGGACTGGAATGACTTCAACGCTTTGCTTTTCCCCTTAGACCCATTCATCCCGTCTGCAAGCTCAGAGCATCTGTGTGTGTGGCTGCAACACATCGCGGGGAGGTGGCCAACAGGACCACCTGCTGAGTGAGCAGCGCCAAGGCTGCCCTCGGTATGGGAGACCCCGGCATGAGGGTCCCATCCCGAGGGGCTGATGCCACCGTCTATCAAATCCTCATCAGAAGTCTCGTGCCCAACTCGGAATTGTTTAAGCAGCATAAAAGTAAAATTGATAGTAATTATTGATTGCAATCTTGGGTGTGCAATTATAACCAGAGTGAACCTTTACTGATTTGTTACTCTGTCCCAGGCGCTGTGCTGAGCTCTCTTCATACATCAACTTATTTAATTCTCTTGGCCCCCTGTGAAGCAGAGACTAATATTATCCTCAGCATGGACCAGTGGGGAGCAACTTTGTGTGTGTGGGCGGGGGGGAGGTCATTTAGGCAAAATGAAAACATTTATGGGATGCATTTTTCACTTTCAGGGTAAATATATTTTTATTGACTTCTTTTAGGGGGCATAAAAGTGGA
This sequence comes from Neophocaena asiaeorientalis asiaeorientalis, assembly GCF_003031525.2. Classification (NCBI taxonomy): domain Eukaryota; kingdom Metazoa; phylum Chordata; class Mammalia; order Artiodactyla; family Phocoenidae; genus Neophocaena; species Neophocaena asiaeorientalis. Next base: position 4,273,213 of record NW_020173770.1, on the reverse strand, counting down.
ACTTCGTTACAGATACCTGCTTTATGAATAGAATACTAACGAGAAAACATACTCTGCTCTTTAGACACTCGTGTGCAAATATCTAGGCATTTGGGAGAAATAGCCGAATGGAAGCGGCTTATAACATCTTTTGCCCTAGAATTAGACCAGGGGCTATTTTGCAGAGCTGGGAGGGCTTCTGACTGCCCTGAGATGGTACAGACATGGATACTGGGTAATTTAAGACTCAGCTTCAGTGACTGTCCTCTACAAATAAGCTCTTTTAAATTCTAGAGTAAACTAGTTGAGAAGAGATTTGTAGCTTTATTAAAATCTGGTGAAAGGCACAGTACCAACTGGATCAGGCTGGGGGCAGAGGGTTTCTGTTGCTCAAATTCTAGTCATTTCCAGACTCCTACTCATGTTTTGGCAACTCTGTGATTAGAGCCCAAGGGTTCAGCCTTAAAACTGTGGCTCTGACGGTCTTGAGTTCTTAGAAATGCCGTACGAGATATCGAAACGACTCATCAAGAATGTGATATACAACTATACACATACCACGAAGCCAACATTGGTAGAACTCACAACTGTCGGGCATGGTCTTTGTCGTCCTTCAGCTTACACAAAATCCTGGGAGATAAGACAAATAGGGCAAGACAGCTGGAGAGCACACCGGGGGTCTTCGCCAGGCCGTGTACCAGCTGTATTTGAATGGTAAGTGCAGACAGCATGGAAGAGGGGGGAGGGTACAGATGGTGAAGAAGGAGCACAACTCCTATAGAGGCAGAGAAAAGAGGGGCCACGAGGAACCCACACATGTGGGAATGGGCCCAGGGTTTTCTGGAAAACTTGGGCTGACTGTGTACTGCGGAATCATGGTAAATACAGTGGAAAGTTGGGACGGGATAAACCAGTTCATAGGGACCCAACGCTGTTCCTTCAGCAGGAAGGGGTCACTGAACATTTAATTCAATTGGTGTTTATTGGCATCTATTCATTTACGGGTCTGGTGCTGGGGATTCAAAGGGAAGACATTGTATGTCAGATCCCATGTAGTTCATGCTCTGTGGCGATGAGCGGGCCTATTAATCGATGTAATAAAACACATGTGCTATGATAAAGACATATGGATCAAAAGAGGAGGAAAAATCCTATCTGAGTTGGGACAGGGGTAGGGGGACTGCAGATTGAACAAGAGACACTTTTGAAGGTTACGTCGGAGTTGTACATTAAAAAGAAAAAGTGGATGCTAATTCACCAGGCAAAGGCGATGACTGCATTCTAGACAAGAGAGCTGTATGAGCAGAGACATGGAGGTGTCAGTGTCCAGGCATGTTTGAAAATGAAGGATAATTCCATTTAAGTGAAACCAAGGGTATGTGATCTGAAAGGGGGTGGCCCTGAGGTGGAAGAGGAGGGGAAGCAGCGACACACATGAACAGGGAGCCTGGAGTCATGGTGCTAAGGGACTTACGAGCTCTTCTATGGAACCAGGATTCCCCTTCCCAGAACAGGGGGACCATGAAAGGTGGGTGAGCATCACAGTGACGCTCTGTGCTTGAGAATGAATGCTCAGCTGGTGGGGAGAAGACAGACAGAGGACCATGGCAAGCCTCAGATTCTAGTCTGGCTTCTTTATAAGATAAATCGGTACTAGGCAATTTCTGGAAGGTTGTCTAGCAGACTGTTGAAAACCCAGGTGCGCAGGATACAAATCTGGAACAGGGCGAGGAAGAGGAAGGACACACCCAAGAGAGACTCTGAAGGAAGAAATGTGAGCACTGGGACCGGATCTAGACAGCGAAAAAAAAGTTCCTGCCAGCCTGAGAAGAAGGGACTGCGGTTGGGAATGAAAGTCCACTAAGCAGAGCTGGGGAAGACCAGGAAGTCGTGTTTGGAGGGCCTGGCTCTGCGAGGCTGATGGGACATCCCTGAATGACTGGGCAGTGAATGGTAGGTCGGGCCTGGGCGTTCATTTTGGAGTCGCTGGCATTGGGAGACGGGTCCCAGAGAAAGCCTACGGATTAAGACCCCGGGGCTGAGAACTGAGTGCCTTGGCATCCATCCACACCTAGAGGCCCAAGGAGAAAGAGAAGCAAGTAAGGAAAATTAGTAGTGGGACAGGCTGGGGACACTGGGGAAAAGATCACTGTGGAAGAGAGTACAGGGTACCCTCAAGGAGAGGATGCCAACAGGGACAGAAGGAGAGAGTGGACTGAGAAAAAAGTATTGGATTTTGAGAGGAAAACGGATGGAGAAGGGGGAGGGCAGCAGAGCCTACAGGCATGCAGAGTTTGGCTATAAGATAAGAAAAGTTTGGGGATGGATGGATGGATGGATATGGATTTTTCTTTAACAGTGGAGGTATCAGAGCATTTGTAGAAGTCAAATGGAAGGAATAAATGGAGAAGGACCTAGGAAAGATGGTAAAAACAAAGAAAATAAATAAGGACACAAAATCCTGGAGCTCTGGAAGAGAAAGAGAGAAATAGGAACTAATATACAGGCAAATAAACGGTCCCAGGGACAAAATGGTAGCCCTCTTAGAAATTGAGAAAAGGATGAAAAGACACCTACAGGGATGGTGATTTATTCATGCAAAGGTAAGAGTAGTTGTTAACTCTCCATTTTATTTTGAACCTGTTATAAAACATCTCAGATTTAATAGTTCTATCCTCAAGGAAATGCCTACAGACGACCCAAGGTAAACTCTACTAATTGCCAAGCCGTCCACGCAGGTTCACATTTAAGCTCTTCTTTTTCTAAAGCAAAGAAGAGATGCCACTTGATGTTTAAAGGAAAATAGTTTCAAAATTGTATAAAATCCTTTCTCTTTGGAAAATAATGCCAATTATCCTTTAAAAGATCTGAAAGTGGTCCCTCAGACAACCCTTTCTGGGTCAAGCCTCAAACCGTTGCTCTCAAATCAACTTCCCTGTATCCTGAGTCAGAATGCCAGGAAGTTTCAAGGGAATCAAGTACCTGCCTCATTTATGCATTACCACCTCTGGAGATGGTTTTGAAAGATCACTGTATACGATACGCGGGATTACAATACTCTTCTCACCCTTTTTCCTAGACAAAATAGCCTGGATTCCACTCAAGTACAATGTCAACAAAACCAGCAGTGAGGAAAATTTCACAGCAACTGAGATGCTAAGCAAATTTCGCTCACGTATCACAGTAGTAGTAGGAACTTGGAAGCCCTAATCCACTCAAAGATTACCATCAGATACTAGGAGAGAGCTTGCCATCAGTGACGCACGGGCAATCCCAACGTCCGAAGTGGTCCTGAGAAACTCACGTGCTCTCTGGCCCCAGGCATCAGGAACTGATGGCATCCCAGAGCCAAAGAGAGTGAATCATTTATGACAAGCCTGGGCGCCAACCTTGAGTATAAGTCACCAACCAAGAATTCTTTGCTCTTATCTAGTTTTTGGTACTAGTAAAAACGTCAAGCATGAATAATGAGTGTGCAACGCTAAAAATACTTCTCAAATCAGCGTGGTGGCAACAAACAGATCATACAGTCAGCTCACAGAGGCCATAACTTCACCTCCCTTTCTGTCTAGCCGTTCACTAAAACTCCGAGGAATAAAAACAAAGCCTGTTTCCTGAGCCTTCACTGTGACCCAACGACTCAGGGACAGGCTTTTTGAGCTTTGTAATTTCTCCAAACCAAGGACTTGAGAATCAGAAGGGTCTCTGAGGGCCACGAAGGCAGTGGGGCCCTGGTGGAGGATTGCAGGAGAAAGCATCAGACGTGGGTTCAAGTCCCAGGCCCTACCCACCTCTGCTCGGAGAGCTCACCACTGAAATTCCTTTGTATTTCACTCTGAGTCATGGCTCCTACACGTTATTTTTATTTTTGTTCTTATACAGTGTTTAAAGGTTACTCTCCATTTACAGTTATTACAAAATGTTGGCTCTGTTTCCCATGTTGTAGAATACATCCTTGAGCCTGTCTTACACCCAAGTTTGTACCTCCCACTCTCCCACCCCCAGTTTGCCTCTCCCACTGGTAACCACTAGTTTGTTCTCTATATTTGTGAGTCTGCTTCATTTTTGTTATATTCACTAGTTTGTTGTATTTTTTAGATTCCGAATATAAGTGATATACAGTATTTATCTTTCTCTGACTTATTTCACTTCGCATGATACCTTCCAAGTCCATCCATGTTGCTGCGAATGGCAAAATTTCATTCTTTTTTATGGCTGAGTAATATTCCACTTATATATGTACCACATCTTCTCTATCCATTCACCTGTTGATGGACACCTAGGTTGCTTCTGTACCTTGGCTATTGTAAATAGTGCTGCTGTGAACACTGGGGTGCATGTATCTTTTTGAATTAGTGGTTTTCACATATTCTTTTTAGAATAAGGCCTAATCTACGTGTCAGCTTTTCATCTAGGCACTGGGACTCAGAAATGAACAAAACCAGCAAAATTCCCCATGCGACAGCACTTAGCACAGAGGCTAGCACATCATAAATGATCGTTTCTGTCCTTCCTTCTGCCTCCGACTCTGAACCAGGACACACAAATGCTACTACGTCATTACTGGGCCCTCCCCCGAGGCAGCTCACTTTTGTTTGTAGAGCTGTAATCACACACGCACCCCTTGATCACTCTGCTTACACTTTGTATTTTCCACTCGCTGGTCCACTGCAATCCTCGGTGGCCAATCAGAAGACATCTCTGCCCTCCGACAGGCTCATCAACATGTAAAGACATTTCAATATTTTTGACCGTTATCGAGAGCGTATCACAAGCGAGGCACTGTTCTAAATGCTTCTCAGCTATTATTTCATTCCCAGAACCACCCATTGGGTCCAGTTACTACCCCTAGTTGATAGTTTGAGGAAACAGAGGTACAGAGCAGTTAAGTACTCTGCCCGAGACCACACAGCTTGCGTTTCTCCTAAGTCTTGCCTCCTACAGGTGAAAATGTTCCCGTTCCTTCTTTCCAATTGGCTCTGGAAGAGATTTTCCTCCTCTGTAATCAATTTCCCCTCCTAAAATCTAGCCACTCCTGACGGCTAATGGAGTCAAATCAAACCCTACTCCCCGCCACCTCTAGAGGGGTGTATTTAAGTTTGCGGGTTGGGGGGAAACGGAGGACTTACACACTTGTAGAAGTGCTTTGGAAAGCCAATGCCACAAGGAGCCCTTGCCTACAACGTCATTAAACTTCAGGAGCGCTAAATGCTTACGTGGCTGAATTCACTTTCTTCCACTTGAATTCACTGAGCATTTTGTTTTGCGCCCAGGACATACGGACCCACTGCTTTGACTGGTCACTATAGGGGCACATGTCATGGTCCCCCATTCAACTATAACTTCCTCAAAGGTAGGACTCTGCTTAGCACAGGGGCTTATGGGCTATAGACCACCAATAAATGTGGGCAGGAAGGACTAGAAAGGGGAGAATGAATGAGCAAAAATATGGCGTGTGGCCAGATCCCACCTTCCACCAGGGCAGGGGCTCCAATCCACCTGGGATGACAGAAGATGAGCACACTGACCGCAGGCTCTTCAAAGTTCCTGGATGAGGTTTCTTGTCCCGGAATAACTGCAGAGTGTATAAACACAGACCCAGGGGCCCAGTAAACCTAAAAACACTCCTCACAAGCTAACACTCACCAGGGCCCACCTTTACTTAAAGGAACCAGCATTTAGGAGATATGACCTGACGGCAAACAGCTCTGCCTAAGACAGACCACTGGGGATAATGCAGGCCGACATTTTGTTCACATTTATTGGGAGGGATCCTGTGTGTGTGTGTATGTGTGGGGTAGGCAGTTTCACCAAATGTCCAGTAATGAGGATTTTTAGAAAGGGAATATTTTGATGCTCTTTTATTGTATCATATGTGTTTCTCAAATGTTTAAAAAGAATGTTTAATCATTCAGGACTCTTACATTGATTGATTGATTTACCATTTCTTTTTTTTTAAACTGAAGTACAGTTGATTTACAATGTTTTGTTAGTTTCAGGTATATGGCAAAGTGATTCAGTTATACATGTATATGTATACACATATATATATATATATTCAGTTATACATATATATGTATATATATTCTTTATCAGATTCTTTTCCCATATAGGTTATTACAAAATATTGAATACAGTTCCTTGTGCCATACAGTAGGTTCTTGTTGGGAATCATATTTATTTTCTTCTTATTTTTTTTTTAAATAAAATAAATTCAATTTATTTATTTTTGGCTGTGTTGGATCTTCGTTGCTGTGCATGGGCTTTCTCTAGTTGTGGTGAGCGGGGGCTACTCCTCGTTGCGGTGCGCGGGCTTCTCATTGCGGTGGCTTCTCCTGTTGCGGAGCACGGGTTCTAGGCACGTGGGCTTCAGTAGTTATAGCTTGTGGGCTCTAGAGCGCAGGCTCAGTAGTTGTGGCGCACGGACTTAGTTGCTCTGCGGCATGTGGGATCTTCCTGGACCAGGATTCAAACCTGTGTCCCCTGCAATGGCAGGTGGATTCTTAACCACTGTGCCACCAGGGAAGTCCTGAGACTCATATTTAAACAGCATTTTTCTGATTATTTTTCTGGGGGTGTGGATGGGGAATTAAAACAGTGAATTCCAACAGGGAAAAAAAAAAAAAAAAAACTTCTTGAGATTTTGGAGTCATCATTAGATTTTTCTTTTTTTTCCAAACTGAAATTTTTAACATGTAAATTCACATGCAATTGTCAAGCAATAATACAGAGAGGGGCTTCCCTGGTGGCATAGTGGTTGGGGGTCCGCCTGCCAATGCAGGGGACGTGGGTTCGTGCCCCGGTCCGGGAAGATCCCACATGCCGCGGAGCGGCTGGGCCCGTGAGCCGTGGCCGCTGAGCCTGCGCGTCCGGAGCCTGTACTCTGCAACGGGAGAGGCCACAGCAGTGAGGGGGCCGCGTACTGCAAAAAAATAAAATAAAATAAAATAAAAAAATAATAATACAGAGAGATCCTCTGTATATTTTCCCCAGTTTCCCTCAATGGTAATATCTTTGCAAAACTGTAGTATAATAACATCACCGTCAGGATATGTACATTGATAGACTCCACTTATCTTCAGATTTCCCATTTTAGTTGTACTCGTGTGTGTGTGTGTGTGTAAGCATCCTTAGTTATTCAGAGTAGCTTATATTATCGATCTGCTATCAATCGTTCCGATTTATAATTATTCACACACAACTGCTGAGCTTTCAGCTCTTTACAGTGTGGCAGGCATGGTGTCAAGAACTGCACGTGCGCCGTGTCAATTAATCCCCGTGACCTTCTTGCCGCCTTCTTCTGGTAAGAGAATCTCTGCCTCCCCCACTGGCCAAAGAAGGTGCCTTGTTTTCCTCCAGCCAAAAGGTGGGGAGGTGACTTAATGGCCCTATCAGATACTCCTTCTGAAATATGACACTGACAGGACAACACAAGGACTGGACTTAGCACATCCTGACGAGCTTGCCCACCGGTCCTCCCAACAAGATCCCAGTGGCCCTGGTCTTTGTGCTGTCTCAGATCTGCTTCTTCGTACCTTCCTCTAGTCCTGCCAGCTACTCCACATCCTTCCTTTACATCCCCTTTCTGCTGAAGTCAACAGAGTCTGTTTCTGTTGCCTGCAATCAAAGAAACCTGTCAGTTGAGTGGGTGCTGTGATTATGTCCTCTTTAGATGAGGAAGCAGCCTATGGAGCCGCCCCAGGTCATGTGGCTAAGAAGGGGCAGAGCAAGGACGCAGAGCAGCCCACCTGATTAAAGAGCAGATGCTCGAGGCAACGAGCTAAGTGCCTCCTCGTGCCTTTAGGAACAGACACGGGACACAAGCAGGCATTTGCGACTCTGGGTTCCTTCTCTGGGACATCTCTGGATGGTAAGTTCAGCCATGCTCTGATACGTGCTCTTCAGACCCCAGGCAGACACTCTGTTACAACTACGTTTTCATGGCCAGACATGCCTGTGTAGGACTGTGATTCATAGTTCTGCTGCCATTACAGAATGACTGCACCAAACTGCATTTAGCACTCACTGATTAAAAGGATCCTTTCCAACCTGCCCTTCCCTGAACCTCTCCCCGCAGGGTCCCACACAGGAAATGTTGTTTCACCATTCTTGACATTTACTGCGATTTAAAAAAAATAAAATAAAAGAGAGAGAGGGAAGGGGGGAAATGCATACACTACACCCTCGAGTCATCGCGATGCGTTTCTTGGGCATTAGCTTGTGCTTTTACAACTGGTCTTCATCAAAGGGTTTTCATCTGCTCGCCAATGTGTCATCTGTCCTAATAACTCCCGATGAGGACGCATTCCTTTCGGCGTGATTTATGCTTGCTTATCATTTCCTCCTTCTCGGGGGTGGGGAAACTGCTCTACGAGGCAGCTCAGCCCACGTAGGGATCATCACTATGCAGCCAACTCTGAAGCCAGCATTAGGAAGCCAGCTAATGGCTCTGTCCGCAAATGACCCCCCTGTGAGACTGGGACACGTGTTCTCACTGTCGATGGTAGAGACTAGATAAGATGGGGGAACTCCTGTCCCCAGGAGAAAATGCTGGGTCCTCTGATAGCTCTTGGACTCACTTTCCATTAGAACATCTTTGGGGGGAGGACGGTGCGGGTCTTCACGCACCACCCAGCTCGTCCCTATGGAGGGGCTCCTGGGCTCAGGGCACTGTGTGGGGCCGGGATAAGCCGTGAACAAGCCGCGGTTCCAGTGTGGCCTGAGCTTGCCCAGGGCTGGTGAGAGAAGCCTCGCACACAGGGAGCTGGGTCCTCAGCCTTCCCCATCTTTCTCCCCGGGAGGTCCACCAGCCCCTGTCCTGCCCTTGGACTTGAGGGCGGACCAGGCACAGCCAGATGCTGAGGGCCAGAGTGCCAGGCGGGGAAGTCACAGCCCCTCACCTGGCCCTGCTGTCTCTCTGGTGGAGCCATGTGCTTGCTTCTCCAAGGCTCCCCACCCGCCCTCCTGGGCAGGACTATTCACCCCACCAGGCCCGTCCCTTCCCTTGGAGGCCCAGACGATGCCAAGCCATGGGAGCACAGGGCCAGCCTGGGCTCTGCCCGCCTGGGTCTGGTTCCCGGCTCTCTCCCTGATCAGGTGCTGGGCCTCAGTTTTCATGTCTGTAAAACAGGGAGAGTAACAGCATGCAACTCACAGGGCTGGTGTCAAGAGTGAATACGATAACGTAGGTGAAAATGCTTAGCATGGATCTGTGCTCCATCCACATCAGCTGTTCCCATAATCATTCAGCTCCAGGGCCAGCCTGCCGCCCAGTCACTTGACCTGGCAACTCCTGAGAGCGGAGACAAGCTCCTCCTCAACCTGGGGACTCAGCCCATCCCCAGGGGACACTGTCTTGCCTCCTGCCCTCCCCTCCTCACCTTGCACACAGGGTCCACCCCCTGCAGTCCTGTTGCCCAGTATGGATCTCAGACGTGCCCAGCCCCCTCCCTGGTGCTCCCAGACCGTCACTCCTGCCCTGGGATTCCAATGGCTGGCCCACAGGAGCTGCCACGTCCCAGGGGAAAGAGCCACCAGCTGCTCTGCCGTCACATTCCCAGATCTCCCCGGAGCCACTGGGCACGCAGCCATCTCCGGGAGCCATCCTTTCCTGGTGGGCATCTTCTCACATGGGCAGAAATCATATCAAGACACCAGGCCTCAAAAATGTCCCGACAAAAGGTAAAACTGTAATTAGAGGTAATCTCCCCTCCCCGACGTCGGCCCCCTCTCAAGGATCAGAGCACGTACATTCCGGCCATGAGCCACCCTGGGCATGGAGGCGTGTAGGGGGCGGGGCCCTCTGGGCACTGCTCTCCAGCCACCAAAATGGGGGTCATCTTGGACAGCTTTGGGGTGCTCCTCCAGCAATGCTTCATTCCTGGGGGTTCCTAACCCGGAGCCCCAGCTCAGGGCAGCCTCGCCGCTGAATGCCACTCATCAACGTCGTGTGCCTGGTGGGGCTTCCTTTGTTTCCCCTCGTTGCTCAACGGGGGTTTGTGAGACTTGATAACGGAACACGGTCCCTAGGCTCTGACCGACCTCGGGAAGCAGAGAGGGCTCCCTTTTATCCCAGGAAGCAACCTCAGGTACGGGATAACCCCAGACTGCGTCCTGAGTCAGGTTCACGGTTACACTCAGCCTCAGCCTCCCTCCGGCTCCAGCCCCTTAGATCACACACACGGTCCTCACAATGCCATGCAATAAGGCTCTTTAAACATTCATAAGGTGTTGATGGCCGTGATAGTCAAGTTTAAGAAAACAAACAGCAAAGGTTTCCAGGAAAACTGATTTAGAAATCCCAACAGAAAACGAAGGCGTCTGTGATGCCCTAGTTTGTAAAATGAACACCCAGACATGGCTTCCCTCACGCAGCCAGAACCCCTCAGGACCACAGGCTGCATCTTACCCTTCTCTGAATCCCAGCAAAGCACCCGGCTCCGTGAGGGCTGTGTCCAGGGACAGCTGAGTGACAGTGCAGAGGAGATGAGGCTCATTGCCCAGACCAGAGGCGTCTACACAGAGGCAGCAGATGTCTGGGGGTCACACGGGCCCGAGAGTGATGGCATCACCTCTGCTACCCCCACCAGGAGCCACTTCCCATGCAGTGTGGACTGCTGGAGGGCTTCCTGGACAGGAGGTCAGGAGCGGTGCAGGGAGGGAGGGGGGCACTGGTGCGGTCTATGGGGCACTTCCCACCCAGGCCAAGAGCAGCCTCTTTGGGTCAGTCCTCCCTGGAGACTGTTGACACACCAGCCTGGTCCTCCCTCCATGGGGGCCCTCAGCTCTGCTATCTGCTCAACTCGCCTGGGACACTTAAAAGAAAAACGCTGATGCCCAGAGAAAGTAAATCAAGTCAGCCTCCCCACCTGGGGACTCTTTAAGCTCTCCAATAACTCCAGTGTGCAAGCAGGATGGAGAACCGTTGGTCTAACACACAGCAACCACATTTTCTGAATGAATGAACGGACACACATCAAAGCCAGAGTTCCACGGCCCTGCAGCCGCACAGTAGGTATTCCAGTGTACCAGGAAGCAACCTCCACCTGGAACTTTTGGTTCAGTTTCCAGCCCCACGACTATCTGAACCACGTGCACTTAGGCAAGTGCCTAAAGCTCCGTGCCCTTAGGGTCTCCACGTGTAAAAAGGACAAGGTGACCCTTGAGGTCCCTGCGTTCACTGTACCCTCAAGGGTCTGGCACTCCCTGTGCGCGAGGCTCAGGTCTGGGTGCTGGGGATTCGGCTGGGACCACACCAGATCTGTCCTCCTGGAGCCTACTTTCCAGCAGACGGCCTCCATTCCATTTACTTCCACACTGGAAGGTCTATGAATCTGGGATTCTACTTCATTTATCTGGGCAATAGCCCAGTTAGGGACACAGAGATTGTACCAAATAAAAAATGAAGAACTGGAAGAAAAGTTCCCCTGAGTCATGGGAGGGCCTGAAAATGATGGAGATGAAGTAGGAGCCATAGGGGATGGGGAGGTGGTGAATGTATCCAGAAATCTCTTTCATACTATTATCAAGATTGCAAAGGCTGGTTCTTTAAGTACCATTTCAGCATATTTATTCCTAACAAGTAGTGTTCCTGCGGCTTTGAAAGGGCAGAAACTGTAATAATGATGATAGTGAAGGGACTTCTGTGGCTTTAAACTCTCCACTCATCCACTCTCGGCAGCCACGCATCCACTGCCCACCCCCCGCCGCCCAGTGCTTCCTGGTCCGCTTCTGCATCCCTGCCCACAGCCCCCAGCCCCTCTCCCGTGAACATTTATGCCTCTGCGTATGTGCTACCAGACAGGATCATCCTACACTCGACAGCGACCACCTGACCCTGATGTGTCTGCAAAATACACTGACACACAACAGTCACCATGCAAGGACAGACCAGGAAGGAGTGAGGTAAGACAATGACGTGCTGAGGCTGAGATGTCAGTTACACTCACCCCAGTCTTCTCACAAAAAAATGCTTAAATAAGTAAACTCGGAACATCTGCGTCATGTGCAGTTCTGGAATCAAATGCTCCAGTTGTATTGAGATAGCCTTCCCTGCTCAGAGAAAGCCGGAGCTGCTCTGATTTTAGCAAAGTAACCCTTTCTGATCCAAATAAAACTTAGAACAGAGAAGACCTTCTGTACGCACATAACAATCTATTATTTTCCCCAACTTCCTCAGGTTCACAGAAGGGGTAATGTACATCTATGCGGTATTTTAAAAAAGTTTTGTATTGACTCTTTAAATAAAATTCTATGTACAACAATAAAAGAAAAACGGGGAAATATGACCTGTCATGGCAATCACATAAGAATTATATCATATATAAAATACTACAACTGCTTTGTAAAATAACTTTCATCTATCAACTGTGGAGATGGCAGGGGAATAGAACTGTCCTCATTTTATAGAGGTAAGAATAAAGATAAAAATATATAAATGCATAGACTAGAATTTTTTAAAAATCAGCCCTTCCACGGATTCGGGAAAGACTCAACTGAACAAATAATGCCAGGCATTTATAAGCAGCAGGTGACTTTTTAACCAGAGGTCTTGGATTTCTGGACAAAGGGAGGTGCCCTTATGAGCACAGAGCCTGGGGACAGCTAGGAAGCTTGGTACCTGCCACAGTTGCCAAGGTTAAGGGCAATCCCAGAGAGATGATTTCTCAATTTTCACAGTGAGAAGACACCAAAAGGATCTTTGACCATCATATATCTACATATTTGTATTTATATTTGATTTACACAGATGTGTATACACACCATGGAAACAGTCCACTGTCTACTTACAATACTTAATTTGTTAGTTCGGTTACATATTTAAGATGTATTGCATAAGTTAATTATTAATAAGCTTTTCTGCATTCTCACAGCTCACAAAACACTTTTGTTTGAAATCGTCGTCATCCTTGTGGTCTTTCTGAGTCATCTAACAGTTCTCTAGCATCTTCACCTGCATCTGAAAGCCTGGGATTCAGTCATTTCCCCCTAATTATTTCTTAAACTCCTCCACTTCACTCCAGCTCCATGGCCTCCGTGCTGGATGAATCCCACCAACTCTTTTTTTTTTTTTTTTGCGGTTCGCGGGCCTCTCACCCCTGTGGCTAGACAGATTCCTGATGCCATTGCTTGAATATCTGCATGTAGTCAGACCTGAATTCCTCTCCTGGTCTTTTCAGTTTATTAAGCCAATAGATTCCCCCCAACTTTTTTTTTTTTTTTTTTGCGGTACGCGGGCCTCTCACCGCTGTGGCCTCTCCCGTTGCGGAGCACAGGCTCCGGACGCGCAGGCTCAGCGGCCATGGCTCACAGGCCCAGCCGCTCCGCGGCATGTGGGATCTTCCCGGACCGAGGCACGAACCCACGTCCCCTGCATCGGCAGGCGGACCCTCAACCACTGCGCCACCAGGGAAGCCCCCACCAACTCTTATGTCATGTCTCCATGGGCCTCTGACGCCCACGCACGATGTCCTACATTTCGTTCTCAGCACGAAAGTCAGGGTATCATTTTTAAAGTACAGGTTGAATTCCATCGCTAGCCTGCTTACGGCCTTCGGCGGCTACCCACAGCGCACAGGACAGAGTCCTATCAAGGCGCTTGGTGGGGTCTGGTCTTTGTCACCCCTTGCCTGGCTGCCAGGTCATTCTCCAAGCCTCCGCCATCTGGCCCTCAGCCAGCGTCTCCAGACACAAGCTCAGCCCCGCGCGGGTCTGTGTGTCTCTGTCTGCTCTGCCCGAAACTCTCCTGACTACTCCCACAGGTGATGGTGCCTCCAGCCTGCGGGCCTTGCCTGGCTTGCCAAGACCAAGACCTCTTTCCTCCTCTTGTTTACACCCTCAGGAGCAATAACAGTTTAACTCCTGACTTGTAGCCTTACCCGCTTGACATCTCTCTGCCCCACGAACCTGCAAGTTTTCAGGGGACAAGACCTTCTCCTTTGTTCCCCACTGTACCCCAGTGTTTGCACAATGCTCGCCTATAAGGGGAGGGCAAAAATATTGGTTGGATTAATAACAGCAGTACCAGCTAACATTTAAGGGACACTAATTATGCCTCAGGATCTATGCTAGGTCCTTTCATGGATTGTTGCTTTAATTCTTCAAACAAAAGGATGATCTTGGTGATCCCCATTTTACAGACATCAAACTGAGTCTTAACAGAGCTCAGTTCCTAAATTCACACAGCGCAGTCCGGTTTCATCAAGGTGATCCGATTCCTGGCCAAGTGCTTCCAATTTAATCTAGTAAAATAATAACCTTCTTGGCTATTGAAGCAAATGTGACACAGAAGAAAAATACCTTAAAACAAAGAAGGTCTGAGAAAACAAATCAGGCTCAGTAAAGTTGAATCCTAAGTCCACAAAACGAGTTGTAGCCCTTGGGGCTCCAAAAATCCTCTTTTCAAGATTTTTGCAAAGTTTGTTTACTAAGAAGAGGCATCACATGTTTTCCCTAATAACAAAAACAGTAAAGTCACTCATTTTTGTTTATTTGTTTGTTCACTTACAAGTTCTCAGGCCCATGATCTGGTCTAAGATAGTAAATATTTTACAGGGGAAAATGCAATGCTAATATCTGATACTCGGATGTGAGCGTGACTTCCTGGCTTCTCTTGTTCTCCATCACACTGGCCTTGAGTAGTCCTCCATCACCGTCCACACATGGGTTTGTGAGGCAGCAAACACCAGTTCCATTGACCCAGATGGCTGATCTCTTCCAGAAAAAGTTTTAAACCCCTCATAGTATGATTTGGTGGGCCAAACACTTAATACTGAAAAAAGATATATTTAAACTAAACTGAAGGAAATAGAGTTGGCCCATTAGTGGTTGTAGGAAGCAGTGGACATGCTATGGTGAAGGGTTCTTCAAGAACTTAGAAATAAAGGAAAGAAACATTTACTCTTCAGGTTAAACTAGTAAATCAATGAAAAAGGGAGGAATTCTGTCAATTATACTTCAGAAACAAATGAACTCATGGAAAGAGAAACCAGAATTGTCGTCACTAGAGGCGGGGTGTGGTGGCTGAGCTTTAGATGAGGGTGGTCAAAAGGCGCCAACCTCCAGTTATAAAGTAAACCAGTACTAGGGATGTAACGCACAACACAACAAAGATGATGAGCATTGCTGTACATTACAAATGACAGTTGTTAAGAATAAATCCTAAGAGTTCTCATCACCAGGAAAATTTTTTTCTATTTCTTTAGTGTTGTATCTAAACACGATGATGCGTGTCCGCTCCTTATCGTGATAATCATTTTATGATGCCTGTAAATCAAATCAGTGTGCTGTACACCTGAAACTTATACAGTGCTGCATGTCAATGGTATCTCAGTAAAACTGGAAAAAAAAGCGGCAGAAGTTCTGGAATCCGCAGAAGTCCCCCTTAACCAATGAGCAGCCTCCCAGGTCTGAAGCTGGAAGAGTGAGGCTGGAGCCCTCGGAGGCTTGGCTGAACTTGCGGGCCAGCGGGAGTCTGCCGGGGATGACCACAGTGGCCAAAAGAGGGACGTGTGAATGGAAAAGGCAGCTCTGAAGAAATCCAGAGTGGGATGTCCAATGACACAGACAGGAACAGGGAGGGCTTATCCATAGATAAGCGGATAGAAAGACACCAAATGTGGAGGCCACCAAGGTGCTGTTCCCTAGGACAGGGGCCCGTTTTGGGGCAGGAACGGCTTACTGGGCCTTGCTCTGCCCTGAATTGATAATAATTTGAAAAGACACGTGCACGCCAACGTTCGTAGCAGCGCTATTAACGACAGCCAAGATATGGAAACAACCTAAGTGTCCATCGACAGATGAGTGGATAAAGAAGACGTGGTACACATACACAATGGAATACTACTCAGCCATAAAAAGAATGAAATGTTGCCATCTGCAGCAACATGGATGGACTTGGAGGGCATTGTGCTCAGTGAAATAAGTCAGACAGAGAAAAATAAATACTATATGACATCACTTATATGTGGAATCTAAAAAATACAACAAACTAGTGAATATAACAAAAAAGAAGCAGACTCACAGATATAGAGAACAAACCAGTAGTTACCAGTGGGGGAGGGTAACAGGGGTGGGAGAGCAGGAGGTACAAAGTACTGGGTGTAAGACAGGCTCAAGGACGTATTGTACAACATGGGGAATAGAGTCAATATTTTGTAATAACTGTAAATGGAAAGTAACCTTTCAAAATTATATTAAAATTTTTTAATTTTTAAAAATTAAAAAAGATTTTTAAGAGCTAATTTATTCAGCATTATTATAGGCCGGGCACTGGGCAAAATGCCCTATGAGAATCACATAATTGAATCCATCCCAACTCTAGGAGGTATTATTCCCATTTTATAGACGAGGAAACTGAGGTTTAGACAAGTGTTTGACGAGAGTCCCACAGCGAATAAGTAGTGTGGAAACTTTGAGTCCAACCTCTCCCTCCAGGGCTGTGGCTTAGCCACCTGACTGTCCCCACCATGCACCACTGGATGGCTTATCCTTCTTCTGGTCCTGATCATAGAGATGACTGCCCAGGGCTTCTGAGAATGAATTCCAATCTAAACGTCTGTCACATGTGAGTTTGATCCTTGTGACTCAGACCTCGTAAGTTCTGTCAAGAATAATTTCTGGATATGCAAAGTCAAGATGACCTTCCCGAGGTCACGGTCCAGCCTTTGAGGTTAGCTGTCACCCCAAGTGACCAGGTAACACCTGGGTCCCACCGTCTGTAAGGGCACCAGCAGTTCTGCCGTACACGTTGCCTGACCAAGTCGTCTCCGCTCTGCTGCCCAGATCTGTCCTGGGAAAGTAGAACCGATTATCGGGGGCCAGTACTCCAAGCTGCCTGCTGAATTATCTGTGATCACAGGCGAACCTGGATGCAAATCTGCATTTGAAAAGTTGATGCCCATTCCTGCCTGTGACTCTCATAAGTCAGAAACGCTCAGCGTTTATAGCAGAGCCCAAAGGGATAGCTGTTGGGACAACCCCAAACACTTAAAAATTCTATATGGGAACCAAGAAAACATCATGTGAGGACAGGAGATTGGAGGAACTAATCGCTGATTTTCATCTGGTTCTCATTTAGAAAAATTGGACTACTGGGGAAAAGGGTAAAAAAAATTGGAAGCAAAAAAACATTTAAAGGCAAGCAGATGCCCCATTCTGAACACGGAGAGCTTTGTGCTCACAATTCTACTCTTTCCTTAAGGCCAGTTAATTGTTCTGATAGCTTGTCAGGCTGTAAAGAAGGCGACACGGAAAACTGACAGACAATGGGGGATTATGGCCACAGTACCATAGAGAAGAGCTGTCATTCAAAACCAGAGATCAGCAGTCTTAAGACGGATGGGGTCTGCTGTGGTAGTGCCACGGTAACGACGTCCGCCTCTGTCATGACACCCTAAAGGCACCATGAGAGACCACCCATACATCACACCAGAAAATATATAACTGTGTTGTACGTCTTATATATTTAGTTATATATTTATGTAGATATATATACACAATATATATACACATACATACACACATACTATACGTATTGGTAAATTTAAAGCAACTATGATTATACTTAGAAAAAGGCAAACGTTACTCAGTTCTTTGGAGAAGAAGGCGTGACAAAGATTGGAAGAGTAAAAGCAGTATAATGTTTATCTAATTTCCCTAATACATTAATCAGAAATCTTAATTTATCCATACCCACATAGTGAGTATTTGTTTTAAGTCAATTCAGACCAGTCTGCCCTTTGCTGGCCTATAAAATGCAGGTGCATCGAACACTGAGAAGGACAGGAATCCTGTGTCACTCTGCTTTGTAGCCCAGCCCCCAACACAATGTCTGGAACATTGTTTGTTGAACGAATGAACGAATGAACAAACACAAATGAATAAACAGCGCGTGTGTTATGGACAGCATCAAGTATTTTAACATCAAAGTGTGAAAAATAAAAATGGCAGAACACATCCCAGATCAAAAGTCTTTTTCTCCACTAATAGAAAAGGACCGATAACATTTTGTAATACACAACACATAAATGTCGGAAGGAAGCAACGTTCAAATTTTACCTTCTCAGGAGCCCTAATTTCTGTTTCTAAATCAAAATATACAGATTCTTTTCAGTGCATAAGTCACATTTACACTGATGTAGAATTTTTTTGAAAAGTCACTGAAAATATAGCCTGAACGAAGAGATCTTTTCTAAACATGGCACACTGGTCACTGGTTCAACCTGATAAAATGAACAGTTGCATTCCAAGATGACGGATATTACGTAATATTATATTACATAGGATGTGTGTGAGGATATATAAGTGTTTTTATGTAAGTTATGTCAGTATAGAAATTTAATTACAAATACATTCTCAGAAATCCCACTCTTTATATTTGTGTTTGCTTTCACTATTTCCACTTACAGGAATCCCATGCCAATGATTAAAGAAAAAAAAAGATGTTAACTCATCAAAATTTTAGTCAGTTCTCATCCTTGGCAACAAACAGTGATCCTTTTCCTTAAGCTCCTTCCAATGACAGTGCCCTCTGCAAATCAATTAGGATTTCTAACCAAGGAAATCAGAAGGGAAGGAGAAAAGAAACGTGTTCAAAAGGAGCAGTACGATAGCTCTTTGTGGACAAAAAAGTGGGTAGGTCACAAAAAATAGTGTTTAATTTTTAACACTATATAAAAGAATGTGAAAAACGAACACTAAAATGAGCGCTCGTGTACCCATCACTGGGTTTAAGAAACAGAACATAACTAGCATCCTGGAGGCACCTTGGTGTCTTTCTTCTATCACCATATTTGTTTTTAAAATAATTTTCAAATTCTTTAAGGAGATTAAGGTTACGATCATGTACCAGTAGGTGATGAAGGTTGTCTGACTTCCATCAAGTGCCGTCTACACCCGAGGCCATGGGGTCGCTTCCTCCATTAGGTACTTCCTGCCAGGTCTCCATCCCTGGGTCTTCCATCCCTGCCTCATCGTGTTGGCCTTGAGTTTCCCCTGAGTTCACACATTTCCCTCTGATATGTAACCTCATGTTGAAAACTCCCAACAGACGGGCTGTTCTGGGTGCAGAGATGCATGCTGGAATTCTCAGGTCTCAAGGGAGAAGAGGTCAGTGCCACGTGGAAGGAGTTACAGACTAAAGGTTTCCTGGCTCAGTAAAATACCACTAAATAGGAAACCTTGGCTCTCGTAGGAATTGTTCAATTGATCTCGATGCTCAAACACAATATGCTCTACATGACTCCTCATCTAGTACTAGAAGTACAATTTCTCCCAGTATGATCAGTTCAAGAATTCCTCTGAGTGAAGCAAGTACATATGCTAATTCAGGAAATTACTGAGGCCACAGATCTTGGAGTGAAAAGGTGCCCTTTGAAAACCCTCCGATGAAGGCCCCAAGCTGATATGGCATCGTTATCTTCAGATTACAGAGGAGAGAAGTAAGGAACACAGAGGTTGATGAACTTGCCTAACCTTACAAATCTTACAGAGTGAACCACGCTTCCTTCTCCACGGAAGGAGGAGACTAAATCTTTTCACTTGAAAAACTAGTAAGTAAAGCAATGACAGGCATACAGCACTCTTCCCCATATGGTCAACTTCATAATTTCTATCAATATGAACTAGAATCACTGCTCTGAAAACAGAATAAAATGCAAAAGCATTAGTTTGTCAGGGGAGGGGATATTCTATACATCTGGAGAAAGTCAATTAATTAATTTGTGTCTCTTTTTAGTAACCTTGATTCTTCTCTAGACTATGACAGGGCATAAACCAATTAATTAATTAACAAATTAATAATATATTGCCATCTATAACAAGGATTATACCTAGTTTCTAATTTGCAAAAATTACTTTGGAAAAAGTGTCTGTTTTGAATAATTTTCTAAACAAAAAGAGATTTGTGCAATGTCTACATAGGTAATCTATGGTCCAATGTAAAAATATAGGCTTTTAGATGGAGAAGTGTCTTTAGAATACAAGGAGTAATGTAAATCAACTCATAAGCATCACTCTATTTGGTAAGATAATTTATTTGATTCATAATTTAAATGTATTTAAACATAGTTGTTAAATTGTAGGAACAGTACTTTTTTTTTTTTTTTTTTTGGTACATGGGCCTCTCACTGTTGTTGCCTCTCCTGCTGCGGAGCACAGGCTCCGGACGCGCAGGCTCAGCGGCCATGGCTCACGGGCCCAGCCGCTCCGTGGCATGTGGGATCTTCCCGGACTGGGGCACGAACCCATGTCCCCTGCATCGGCAGGCGGACTCTCAACCACTGCGCCACCAGGGAAGCCCAGGAAGAGTACTTTAAAAAATTTTTATTTACTTTAATTTATTTTTGGCTTCGTTGGGTCTTCATTGCTGCACGCGGGCTTTCTCTAGTTGTGGCGAGCGGGGGCTTCTCTTTGTTGTGGTGTGCAGGCTTCTCATTGCCGTGGATTCTCTTGTTGCGGAGCATGGGCTCTAGGCGCACGGGCTTCAGTAGTTATGGCATGCGGGCTTAGTAGTTGCGCCTTTCAGTAGTTGTGGCTCACGGGCTCTAAAGCGCAGGCTCAGTAGTTGTGGCGCATGGGCTTACTTGCTTCGCAGCATGTGGGATCTTCCCAGACTAGGGCTCGAACCCGTGTCTCCTGTATTGGCAGGTGGATTCTTAACCACTGTGCCGACAGGGAAGCCCCAAACTGTAGGAATAGTGCTTTTTACATTTAAGGTAATTATATATTTTTTTATTTAACCAACCTCCTAACATTCTATATATTTTGTAAATATTAAAGTACAGTAGCATCAGGACTTTACTAAAAATATTAGTAATTCCTTTCTTTGTGAAAACTGCACATAAAAACCGTATCCCAGAGGAGCTTCAACCTGGTGGAAGAGTAAGACGGGGAGATCACCTTCATCCCCACAAATACATCAGAAATACAACTACATGTGGAACAACTCCTACAGAACACCTACTGAACGCTGGCAGAAGACCTCAGACCTCCCAAAAGGCAAGAAACTCCCCACGTACCTGGGTAAAGCAAAAGAAAAAAGAATAAACAGAAACAAAAGAATAGGGACGGGACCTGCACCAGTGGGAGGGAGCCGTGAAGGAGGAAAGGTTTCCACACACTAGGAAGCCCCTTAGTGGGCAGAGACTGCGGGTGGTGGAGGGGGAAAGCTTCGGAGCCGCGGAGGAGAGCACAGCCACAGGGGTGCGGAGGGCAAAGCGGAGAGATTCCCGCACAGAGGATCAGGGCCGACTGGCACTCACCAGCCCGAGAGGCTTGTCTGCTCACCCACCAGGGTGGGCAGGGCTGGGAGCTGAGGCTCGGGCTTCGGTCGGAGCGCAGAGAGAGGACTGGGGCTGGTGGCATGAACACAGCCTACAGGGGGTTATTAGTAAGCCATGGCTAAACAGAAGGGAGTCCGGGGAAAAGTTTTCTTGCCTCTTTGTTTCCTGTTGCACGAGGAGAAGGGATTCAGAGCGCCGCTTAAAGGAGCTCCAGAGACGGGCACGAGCCGCGGCTAACAGCGCGGACCCCAGAGACGGGCATGAGACGCTAAGGCTGCTGCTGCCGCCACCAAGAAGCCTGTGTGCGAGCACAGGTCACTCTCCACACCTCCCTTCCGGGGAGCCTGTGCAGCCCGCCACTGCCAGGGTCTCGGGATCCAGGGACAACTTCCCCGGGAGAACGCACGGCGTGCCTCAGGCTGGTGCAACGTCACGCCGGTCTCTGCCGCCGCAGGCTTGCCTCGCACTCCGTGCCCCTCCCTCCCCCCGGCCTGAGTGAGCCAGAGCCCCCGAATCAGCGGCTCCTTTAACCCCGTCCTGTCTGGGCAGGAACAGACGCCCTCAGACAACCTACATGCAGAGGCGGCGCCAAACCCAAAGCTGAACCCCGGAAGCTGTGTGAACAAAGAAGAGAAAGGGAAATCTCTCCCAGCAGCCTCAGGAGCAGCGGATTAAATCTCCACAATCAACCTGATGTACCTTGCATCTGTGGAATACATGAATAGACAACGAGTCATCCCAAATTGAGGAGGTGGACTTTGGGAGCAATGATCTATATATTTTTTCCCTTTTTCTCTTTTTCTGAATGTGTATGTGTATGCTTCTGTGTGTGATTTTGTCTGTATCACTTTGCTTTTACCATTAGTCCTAGGGTTCTGTCTGTTGTATTTTTGTTTTTTTTTATTACTTAAAATTTTTTTCCTTAATAATTATTTTTTATTTTAATAACTTTATTTTATTTTACTTAATTTTATTTTATCTTCTTTCTTCCTTCCTTCCGTCTTTCCTTTCTTTCTTTCTTTACTTCTTTCTTTCTTTTTTTTTCTCCCTTTAATTCTGAGCTGTGTGGAGGACAGGCTCTAGGTGCTCCAGACAGGCATCAGGGTTCTGCCACTGAGGTGGGAGAGCCAAGTTCAGGAGACTGGTCTACAAGAGACCTCCCAGCTCCACCCAATGTGGAACATTCTCCAGGATAGATCATATCTTGGGTCACAAATCAAGCCTTGGTAAATTTGAAAATTGAAATCATATCAAGTAGCTTTTAAGTATCTTTTTTGACCACAACGCTATGAGACTACATATCAATTACAGGAAAAAATCTGTAAGAAATACAAACACATGGAGGCTAAACAACACACTATTTAATAACCAAGAGATCACTGAAGAAATCAAAGAGGAAATTTAAAAAAATACCTAGAAACAAATGAAAAAGAAAACACGATGACCCAAAACCCATGGGATGCCACAAAAGCAGTTCTAAGAGGGAAGTTTATAACAATACAGTCCTACCTTAAGAAACAAGAAACATCTCAAATAAACAACCTAACCTTACACCTAAAGCAATCAGAGAAAGAAGAACAAAAAAGCCCCCAGAGTTAGCAGAAGGAAAGAAATCATAAAGATCACATCAGAAATAAATGAAAAAGAAATGAAGGAAACGTCAGCAAAGATCAATAAAACTAAAAGCTGGTTCTTCAAGAACATTAACAAAATTGATAAACCATTACCCAGATTTATCAAGAAAAAAGGGAGAAGACTCAAATCAATAGAGTTAGAAACGAAAAAGGAGAAGTTACAACTGACACTGCAGAAATACAAAGGATCATGAGAGATTACTACAAGCAACTATATGCCAATAAAATGGACAACCTGGAAGAAATGGACAAATTCTTAGAAATGCACAACCTGCCAAGACTGAATCAGGAAGAAATAGAAAATATGAACAGACCAATCACAAGCACTGACATTGAAACTGTGATTAAAAATCTTCAAACAAACAAAAGCCCAGGACCAGATGGCTTCACAGGCAAATTCTATCAAACATTTAGAGAAGAGCTAACACTTACCCTTCTCAAACTCTTCTGAAATATAACAGAGGGAGGAACACTACCAAACTCATTCTACAAGGCCACCATCACTCTGATACCAAAACCAGACAAAGATGTCACAGAAACAGAAAACCACAGGCCAATATCACTGATTAATATAGATGCAAAAATACTAGCAAACAGAATCCAACAGCACATTAAAAGGATCATACACTATGTTCAAGTGGGGTTTATCCCAGGAATGCAAGGATTCTTCAATATACACAAATCAATCAACAGGATACACCATATTAATAAACTGAAGGAGAAAAATCATATGATCATCTCAATAGATACAGGGAAAGCTTTTGACAAAATTCAACACCCATTTATGATATAACCCTCCAGAAAGTAGGCAAAAGAGGGACCTTCCCTCAACAAAAAAAGGCCCATTTATACAAACCCACAGCCAACACTGTCCCTCAA
>NW_020173770.1:4200934-4249265 GCF_003031525.2 Neophocaena asiaeorientalis asiaeorientalis | reverse complement strand
TCAGCTCGGTGCTTTGTGACCACCTAGAGGGGTGGGATAGGGAGGGGGGGAGGGAGGGAGACGCAGGAGGGAAGAGATATGGGAACATATGTATATGTATAACTGATTCACTTTGTTGTAAAGCAGAAACTGACACACCATTGTAAAGCAATTATACTCAAATAAAGATGTTAAAAAAAAAAAGAAAGAAAGATATAGCATTCAGTAGGCAACTGGTAGAATCTGGAGCAATAATTGTTTGTCCAAAATACAGACCTTTAGTAGTCAAAGTCTATGCATGGAGTTAACAATTTTCTGCATGATGTAAAAATAAAAGGGGCAAAATTTAAACTAAGAAACAAACCAAAAAACCATATCCCAGAGCTCCCAAGGGAGCCTCTGTAACACTGATGTTTGTCATATGGGTGCTGCTTGGCCGCCAACATAGCACAGAGGGACCCTCCACTGGAGCCTGTCAGATTTTTCAAAGAAAACCAAGAAACTGACCAATAAAATCCTCTAGGCCAGTTGAGACCGAAGAGGTAGTCTTAGAAGGGCTGTGAAAACAACCCTCTGCTTAAATAAATCATCTCCCCAAATCATTTCCCTGCTGCGGAGGTTGGCTTTATATCATCTTCTATCTGCCACATGTTTTTCATAAGGAAGAAAATCATAAAAAAATAAAGAAACTCTTGTTCTCCACTTATGTTAAATCCACTTTATCCCACAGTGAAATCCACCAGCACACTGAAAGGAAAGAAGTGACTATTTCCTAACATTTTTAGATAGACGTCCTCTTTCTGTTTTTCTCAGGTGTACCTGAGCACGTGTGGCTAGCCTCTGCATCTTTTCAGGTCACAGATCTTTGAGGAATTTACTGCCGTTTTCCTTCAGTGTGACTAAATCTGCTTGCCAAGGAAACAGATGCTTTAATTTGCCGTCGTTGTTGCCATGGAAACAGCCCTTGAAGGGACAGGCAATGTCTGGACTCCAATTCAGACCTCTGGTTTTCATGCCAGTGATGCTGGGGCCAGATTTTGCTTTCCTATTCTACCCCCTGAGCATCTGCTTCCACACAGGATGCTGGGACGCATTTGATTTTTTTAAAATTTATTTATTTTTGGCCGCGTTGGGTCATCGTTGCTGCACGTGGGCCCTCTCCAGTCACGGCGAGTGGGGGCCACCCTTCCCTGTGGTGCGTGGGCCCCTCACTGCGGTGGCTTCTCTTACCGTGGAGCACGGGCTCCAGGCGCGCGGGCTTCAGCAGCCGTGGCTCGTGGGATCCAGAACACAGGCTCAGCAGCTGTGGCTCACGGGCTCAGCTGCTCCGTGGCATGTGGGATCCTCCCAGACCAGGGCTTGAACCCGCGTCCCCCGCACTGGCAGGTGGACTCCCAACCACTGCGCCACCAGGGAAGCCCAGGTGCATTTGATTTTAAAAGGACAAGAAAATCAGAGTCTCAATGGAGTGATTTCAGAGTTAGGCTGAAACCTGCACTCCAGCAGCTGCTCAGGGATAGGCTCAGGCACACTTCTGCACCCTCATGGAGTCTGTCACAAATGTGGGTGCTCAACAAGAGGCTGTGGAATGAACCCCCAAGAGTGAGGTGCTAAGTCTGGGGAATACAGTGACTACCGACAGGCAAAGGCAGAGCAATGATTAGCGGTGTTCCCTAAAGAGTATCCTGCCTTTCCCCTCGGACCTCGGGGTAAACCAGGAGTTGATGGGGAAAAGTTCTTCTCTAGAAGAATTCCAGCTAACAAATGAAGGAACAATAGAATAAGAACATCACCCCCTTTGCTAGACAGAAACAGAGAACTGATCTAGGCGTTCATTGTTACTGGCCACTGACTCTGGCAGCTAAAGGTTGGTGCGGAGCTTTACAATGGAAGCATTAGAATGATCCCTGAACCCAGAGATCCATCCAACATCTCAAGAAAGAGACAAGCAGAGGTCACAGAACTCCTGATGTGATGCAGGAAGAGGGTGCAGCATCCCTCACAATGTAGTCCTGTCCAAAAACCAGAACCTGAATCTGCTCAAGGCTGTAGCTCTAACTACTGGTTAACAGAAAACACAGGGAACAAAGGAATGGGTGAGATGACACCATGGGGATGAAGTCAGCAAAATCATGAATGTGGAAAATTCTACTGGGCAAGCAACCTGGTTCCACTCACAAGGATTACAAGTTGTCAATTGCAAGAATTAAAAAAAAAAAAAGGAACCAGGAACCTATATATTAAAAAAAGACTTAGATGTAGTAATCAAACCAAACCAGTGTTTCAAGCTCTCCGTAGGGTTAGTTTTATTTATTGTCTCATGTGATCAATGAAGAGTCATTATGTCACACAAACAGAAGCATCATGGTCTTTCTGTTGAGGACATGACAACCAGAAAAAGGCAAGAGACTTGCCATAAATACACCAGCTCGTATAGCACCTGCACACAATCACCCCTGGCCACCCGGCAGGGAAGGGGACAGTGAAATGACAACCACAAAGCCAGCATCAGCTCTCCCCTAGGCCACCAGAGACCATCTGGAAATGGTCAGGACAGCCATTATTATCCATCTGGGATGCAGTTCTGGAGAGGAACCCCGAGGACACAGCAGGGTTTTCATCAGCAAATCATACACCCACAGCACAAGAAGTGAAAGACGACAAGTGACGTAATTAAACGTGGAGACCCACTTCCACATCAAATGCCCTTTTCAATTCCTTCTAACTTCACAGAGGGTGCTCAAGGCTGCCACGCTCTCAAATTGGCACCCAGAGGGGCACCGTTTTGAAAAGGTTGATCTTAACTGAGTTAGGCTCTTTAAAGTTAAGGCAGGTTGAAGAACAAAAACTCTAAAAATGGTGTTCTGACCTTTTCCAGTGTCTGTATAACTTCAAAGACTGCCGTGAGGAGGGAAGCTCAAGGGAATTTAGTTCTTATCCAGGGAAAAAAATTTAGCCCAATTAGAAAGATCTTAAATGTTCAGGCTGAGAGACTGGGACTGAAACCGGAAGGAGTTTGGTCTAGTTACAAGATCGCTGATGTCCGCGTAGCTGGCGTCAATTCCATGAGTCTACAGTCATGCTTAGAGAATTTTCTCCCATCCTTTCCTGACTTCTTCAAGGTGTAGAGGTGACCCCTCTGGTACTGCCCGATTCCCTACAGTGAGGGATGAAGCTTATTAAACTGCAGGAATTAGGCAACCTGAAGAAGTGTGTGACTCCCTGTAGGAAAGAACATTCCCACTGGCCATGCGTCAGCCAAGATCCCAAACTGGAAGGAGCTGGCCAGCTGGTGTTTCCTGCCAATCCCAGCAATGTCCAACAGACCCTCTTGCCATGATGGAAACATTCCTATAGCCAAATGGGATTACAGAGCACTTGAACCATGGCTAGTGTGACCAAGGAACTAAAGTTTTAATCTTTTAAGATTAATTTAAATAGCTTCGTGAGGTCAATGGCTCTCTAATTAAAGCATGAATATAGCTCCTTGAGGAATACAGAATACAGGCCCTATCACTGGGGATGCTGCTTCAATAGAGAGAAGCGGAGCCAGGCATCTGTCTTTGGAATAAGCTCCCCAGGTGGTCCTCAAATGCCCCAGACTTGAAGGACAGTAAGAGTCTGTGCGTGATCCTGGTGGAGGGGCATACCCACTGCATGGAGACAGATCATAAGAAGGACACAGAACTGGGCCTGGGAGCAAGCCCAAAGGCCACAGGCTCGCCCCACCTGGCTCCCGCCTGGAAAATGCAGGAAGCAGTGACACTGCCTGAGGCTGCGATGGCCATTCAGATGCTCTCGAGGCCACGGCCAATGTCTTGCGATGTTCCACCCACCGCAGGCGCATGGTCTCCAGCTCAGAGCCCCAGCCACTGCTGCAAACATCCATGGATCCCAAAGAAATGCCATGTCCACATGAGAACACTCCACAGGTCACCTCCAGAGTGGATTCTGTGAGGCCCAAATGTCCACCTTCCCCCAAGACCCGGAGGACCATGGCCACCACGATCCATATCTTTGTGTCCCCGGCCCCTGCTCAAATGGCAAGTTCTTGGTCCTTTCCTAGGGTTCTCTCTTCTGATCAAAGGGCATCACTGTTCTTCCAGCATTTCATGTATAAGAATTATCCCTGACATCTTCCTTTCCATATTACACCATACATTCGACTGCCCATCAATTTCTGTCCATTCTCTGTCCAGAACATTCTCATCTATTCCCTTCTATGAGAGTCAGTGCCCTGCTTACAGGCCTTGCTTCCATGAGGCACCATGGTTCTTAGGAGAAAATACAAGGTCTTATCATGGAGCCCAAGGTCCCACATGGACTGGTTTCCACTCTTCTCTCCCCATCTCCCTCTTGCTCACCAGCACATGGACCTTCATTTCTGAAACACTTCAACGCTCCTTTCCCTGCTTTTGGGAACTTCCCATATGCACATCCTTCTCTCTAGAACCATCTACGCTCTGCCCTCCTTTAACTGGCTCACCCCTGTTCATGTAAAGCGTAAATGCTGCTTCATTTCATGGTTCCTTCCTGAACCAGGCTGGGCCTCCTGCTTGTCTTTTTAGCTCTCAGCACCACTGTCATTCAGTATGGTCCTGTGATGACCTGTTTAGCATTGGGCTCCTTGACTGACCTCCAAGAGGACAAGGACTTTACCTTGTTGATGACTCTATCAGCAGGGCCAACTGTAGTGTCTGGTATGAAATAAATGTTTGTGCTAAAAATAGAGCTGCCATATGATCCTGTAATCCCACTCCCGGGCATATATCCGGACAAAACGATAGTTCAAAAAGATACATGCACCCCTATGTTCATAGCAGCACTATTTACAATAGTCAGGACATGGAAACAATCTAAATGTCTATCAACAGATGAATGGGTAAAGACGATGTGCTACATATATACAATGGGATACTACTCAGCCATAAAGAAGAATGAAATAATGCCATTTGCAGCAACATGGATACAACTAGAGATTATCATTTAAGTGAAGTAAGTCAGAAAGAGAACAACAGATACCATATGACATCACTCATATGTGGAATCTAAAATACGACACAAATGAACTTATCTATGAAACCAAAACAGATTCACAGACATAGAGAACAAACTTGCGGTTGCCAAGGGGGAAGAGATTGAGGGATGGATTTATTGGGAGTTTGAGTTTAGCAGATGCAAACTATTATATAGAGAATGGATAAACAACAAGGCGCTACTGTATAGCGCAGGGAACTATATTCAGTATCCTGTGATAAAACATAATGGAAAAGAATATGAAAAAGAGTGCATATATATGTATAACTGAATGACTTTGCTGTGTAACAGAGATTAACACCACACTGTAAATCAACTATACTTGAATAAAATAAATTTTAAAAAATGTTTGTAGGTAAATGACTAAGTAAAAAGAGAAATGGTCTCATTGATCTATTGTTGATTAACATTAGGAATTGTTTGAATTAATAAAGACCCATAAGATTTGTGAATGGCGGAAGGGAAGTTGAGAGATACAAACGTAAGATGAGATAGTAAAGTTCCTATAATACAGTTTTACCTTCAATAGTTTAGTCAATAATTAGAACCACCAGGCAAATTAAAGCTGGAGGCTCTGACAGGCAGGTGAGGCTTCCTCTGCAAGAGTAGAAATGGAAAGAAATGGCACTCTGCACACAAACAAAGATTTTAAAATTCTAATTCCTGAGGATGTCAAGAGTGTGAAGTTAAGACCATGACAACAACAGGAACCCAAAGGATTAGCACACGAATCCTTTCCAGCTCTTGTCAGAATTAGATGTTCGACCAGCATAAAGACTTACGGGTACAGATTAGTCATACCCGATCTCTATTAATTTAGGACATTTAAAACAGGATACAGTTACAGTGAAGCCAAGGATACAATTGGGTGAAACAACTAATATCACTGGGTCCACAAGAATACGTCACTGAATCATTCAAACCTGATCATCAGAAAGAACATGAGCTCTAACCTCTTGGCACTGACTGTACACAGACGTTTATTCCATTTCGCAGATGAGGAAACAGAGAAAATATAAGCATCTTGTTGCTGGAAGCAAAGCTGGGTTTCTGAACCTGGCTTCCTGACTCCCGCCGCAGCATTCTCTCCAGAAGCTTTCTCCTTGAATAGGTAGTCTCTCTCACCACCCAGGACAGACCTTTAACCTCCTGCTGACTCACTCCTGGCCTGATCCAGGCCACCCACGTCCCATCCTTCACTCTTTGCTAAGGGCTCAGAGAGTGCCAACCACAGGCCAGGCCACAAGGAAGGGGATGGAGGGGGAAGTAAAGACCCTGCCCCCTGACCTTGAGGACACCTCTAGCTGGTGGGAGGGGTGATGAAAGTCCAATAGTGGAGGCGAGAACGGTGGCAGGCAGCTTTCAAACGTCATGCTTGAAAGAGCGCAGGGGTCAGGGTTCTGCATGTGGCCTGACCAGGGTCATGCACAGCAGAATGGTGGCCTCTCCAGTCCAGGACCCACCTCAGGAACCTGTGCACACCCAGGTGGCAGCCACCTTTCAGCAGCCACGTGGCCTCGGGGGCTCACATTGAATTTTCACGTCTCATTCGTAAGAAGTACTAGTCAATTTCCTTCTGCACTTAACAATATTTATTTTTTTGTTAACCCCAGAATAGGACTGTACCTTTATCCCCGTTAAATCTCATCTTGTTCGTTTTGGCCCATTGATCCAAACTGCTGAAATCTCCATAATCCAGATTCTGCCATGCAGAGCAGTTATCCCCCGCCAGCTTTGCGATGCCAAGAAATGTGATCAGCACACCTTTTACGTCTTCATAGCGATGGGCTGACAAAATTGTGGGCCAGGATGAGGTCCTGTACACCATCCTACAGCCACTGACAGCGGTCTCAGTCCAGCT
Organism: Neophocaena asiaeorientalis asiaeorientalis; assembly: GCF_003031525.2. Classification (NCBI taxonomy): domain Eukaryota; kingdom Metazoa; phylum Chordata; class Mammalia; order Artiodactyla; family Phocoenidae; genus Neophocaena; species Neophocaena asiaeorientalis. The sequence goes on along the minus strand of NW_020173770.1, from coordinate 4,242,388 downwards.
GTCCAACACGATTTGGTTCAACCTGAACAACGGATTACTATCCTCTAGGTAGTTATTCAGCCAACTGCTAATCCACCCAGCCCCACCTCTGCACTGGCTGCATTTCTCTACCCTACATCATGATATTGATACCATCCAACAAATGCCTTCTCAAATATTTACGCCCATGTCTGACAAATGTAAAATGCTCCTTTCTGCAACTGTTCTGGAGTGAATATTAATTAGAGTGGCCCCCTAAGAGATATCTGGAATTATTCCAGACAGAAGAAAAGGCAATGCCAAGGTTCTTCTAGCTCAGAGATGCCCCAAATATAAATCAAGTGGGCCCGGCAATTGCCTTCAACCAGTGATGGACAGGGCTTGAAAACAGAAAGCTCGGTGGGAATGATCTACCGCCATCAGTTTTAATTATCCTAAACCGGAAAAACGGATGTCTAAGCTGGCCAGCCTGTCCAATAAAGCATTGTGATCAAAGATGCAGTTGCACAGAGAACCTGTTTAAGGAATGGCCTGGGTATCCATGGGGATCCAGGAGAGTTATGGAACTTGGAAAGCTGGTTCCCGCAGTTCCATAGGCAGACAGCAACATCATGAAAAATGATTCTCCAGGGAAGTTTTGAGTTTCTTCAAACATTCAATTATGGCTCTACAGACAGATTTTAAGTGAACAGCATCTGATCTCTGCACAAATTAGAGATGCGAGAAGGCAAATAAAATAGATTCCCTGAAACAACCATGTAATACAAATTCAGCCCTGTTTCACGAAGAATCGGTTTACACACGAAGAGGTCTGGAGTGGGGTTACTTAGGTGACTCTCTTTTTGCATTTGCTTTACATGATGATTTTTATGATTGAAAGCACTGAAGACACCTTTATATTGGTTATGATTTTAAAGCAGGTTTTTAATTAAAATAGATTTCTGGATATAGTCCATGGGTAGAGCTTTTTAGCTTGGGAAATTGCTGGGGGCCTTCCTAACATCCACCATTTAAAAAAAAATTTTATTGAAGTATAGTTGCTATACAATCTTGTATTAGTTTCAGGTGTACAGCAAAGTAAGTCAGTTACACATATACCTATATCCTCTCTCTTCAAGATTCTCTTTTTTTTTTTTTTTTTTTCGGTACACGGGCCTCTCATTGTCGTGGCCTCTCCCGTTGCGGAGCACAGGTTCCGGACGCGCAGGCTCAGCAGCCATGGCTCACGGGCCCAGGGCCCAGCTGCTCCGCGGCATGTGGGATCTTCCCGGACCGGGGCACGAACCCGTGTCCCCTGCATCAGCAGGAGGACCCTCAACCACTGCGCCACCAGGGAAGCCCCTCATTTCTTTTTTATGAATAGTAAATACTTCAACATTCTTCATTACAACCATTTTCAAGTTTTTAGAGCAGCTTTTTTTCCTTCAAAATAAAAAGTTTTCCTAATTTTAACAGCAATATTTTCTTGTTGTAAAACATTAATAAAGAAAGTAAATGTTGTCCAAATCTTTCGAGCATACATGTACATGAGTATAATTTTAAGATGAAAACTGAATGCCATGTAAACTACTATCCAACATGCCGTTCACACCGGTCATATTATCAATGCTATTTACAATAATAAAAATCTCCATCATCATCTTTAGATGTACTACTGTGTAGTATTATTTCATAGCTGAGTCATAACTTATTTAATCGATCTCCTATTGATGTATTTTAGGTAAAACTTTCTGCAATGAACATCCTTGAACACAGGGCTGGTTCCCCCCGTAGACTCTGAAGCAGGGTACCGACCAGGTTACCTTCAGACTGGTCGGGCTCTCTGTTCTGTTGGTTGTTAAATATTTACATTTATCCCGCTTCCTCGTACATTTATCTTTGGGTTCTTATAGCTTCATTTGGATAACTTCTCCAATTGGATCTACTGGGCCAAAGGCTATGCAAATTAAAAATTCTACTTTAATTTTTCATTTTGGATGGGTTGATTACCTTTTGTGCCTGACAAACAACCAGTAGCATACAAGCATTTCATTCTACCTATAAAGTTGTAGAAGTTTTTGGTATTCATCATTTCAAAAGTGAAGTGCTTATGGAACAGACATGTCACCGTCTTCAAAAATTTGTTATACTGAAGTAACTGGTGGAAATGGATTGGAAGTGGATTATTAAAATAGTCATATTACCATGCTCTAATTTTGAAAATGTCATTTTTAACAGAATGAAATTTCCACAATGAGTATAAGTAGGATAATTAAAAGAAAGCTATAAAATGTTATAGGAACACATTAAACCGTCTCCATATACTTGTCTAAAACATACTTTGCCAGTGAAGTTGGGAAAAGAAATAAACCGAGAAGAGATAGTTTTAAGTTTACAACTTTTGTAATTTTGAGATTATTTTGTGAAAGGCCCAGAATTGGAAGTGAGCAAATTAAGGTACCTTTGAAAATGATCTTTTATACAAATTAGCCACTGCCTAGTAGTCAGCTTGCACCATACTACCCGCCTTAATGGAAGGTAAATCATTTTCAAAGGGAACCATGAATAAGACTATTAACTCACTTTACAGACTCAGAGAACCAGAGGGGCTCGAAGAAATGCATTTCTATACGGAAAAGGACATCATTATAAAGCTAAATGAAGAAGTAGGATATCATATTACACACAGACTACAATATCAACTAGGAAGACCAAAGAAGCAAAGCCTTTTCTACAAGGAAAAAAGAAATCCATATGAACGTTCACCAAAATGCCAACCAACGTTGTGTTTGGTGGTAGGGGTACCTTTTTTGGGGGTAGGGACTCTTGATTTTTTTTTCCTACAGTTTTCAATTTTTTGCATTGGACACATATTCCTTGTAGAGTGAAAACAAATAACTTAAGGTTTTTATTAAGTCAATTTCCATTCTTCTGCCTGCAGCCCTAATATCACGTAAAGGTCCAGGATCAGTCTCACTCGTGCCATTTACCACATTCCTCCAACAGGCTAACAATAAGAACGGTCGCAATAAAGACACTTCCCAAATCCAGCTGCCAATCCTGAAACCCCATCGAGGAAATGCGTCACCACCAGAAGCCTGATTTTCTTTTGCTCTTTCAAGGAATACCAAGTTTCGTCCACTGAGATATTTTCAAAACCACATACAAACAGCAGTGTACGAAAATGTAAATGTCCTATGATATTCTTACATGAAAAAAAAAGCATGAAAATACATACTTTGCTAAGAGAGACATATCAAAAGCAATATTCAGGTTTCCGTTCAGCCCCCGATTATCCAAGATGTATTCCTGAACCTCTAGTTTAAGATCACCAAGTCACAAGAAAAGCTAAAAACACATTATTTACTGCTCATAAAAGCTTTTAATCCATCTAATGGGGAGGGAGAAACATGCAAGAAATGCAGAGGCAGGCTGCAGACCCCCAAGAAGCAGGTCATGCTATTTTACATATGCTCATTTAAAATATATATTTAATATATATTCATATGCATTTTAAAACCTATTTTTTAATAATTGCTGTTGGCCATGGTGTCAGATACTGAAGGTGAGAACTGGCCATTCATGATCCCGTTCATCTGATTTGCTCAGGACCCTCAAACCAAAGTAAGTATAAGTAAGAGATCTGACTCGTTTACACAGAGATGCTGAGTCAGATTTTTGTGACTCAGTATCTCTGGCAGAACTCATTTCAGTGAAACTGTCTTATCTACACTGTCATTTCAGCAAAAAATCAGCATTTCACTGATGGGTGAGAAACAGGGACCAGTAATTCTGGAAGACAGAAACTCCAGTTTTGAATCAAGCATGACTTGGGAACTTATATCTTTAAATACAGATTGCTTATTAGGAGAGCTCGATTCTTTGCTGGTACTAATCAATTAGAATAGTAGGGGTCCTTTAGATCTGAGGAACCCATGGGGAGAGCCACAGTATAAAGGATGACAAGAATATGAGTAATTTTTACTTGTGCCTTGAACCAGGCACAGTTTTCTCCTGGGAAGGCATACAAAATATGTAATAATATCCATGTGCTACAGGAAACACTATATAATACCATTTTCTGAAAATATATATAATTTTTCAGAAAAAAAGGGCCAAATTTTTAAGTAAAAAGATAAAATAAATACTTCATACCATTGGAGACAAGGTCTGAAAGATAAAATAAACTCTTGGTATTTCCCAAGGAAAAAAGAGCTTCTACCCATTTGAAACTGTTTCTCCTTAAACAACCCAGGAACTGCCAAAAGTCAACTAATTATGGAACACTGTTATTGGAACAGAACAGAGGATGCTTAAATTCTATCCTTGAAACATCAGGCTCTGAAAACTAAAGAAACATCAGAACTATGAGAAAAACCTGCTGAGCTAGAAAGTTCTCTTTTAGAGTGATAAAATACAATTCTTTATTTTTCCATTGGATCATTTTTTGAAGTTAATTCCAGACTCACATCCAAATTCAGATTATGAATCTACACATTTAGTTCTGTGTCTCTAAATGCCAACATCAATTACACAGCACTCTCCAGTCCCCACGTCGTAACTTTCTCCTATGGTGTCATAAACAGGAATTAAGTCGACTTACTTGTTTCTTTCCAGATTTACAATCAGTTCTTTGCTTTCCAGTTGTATTCGAAAATTCAAGACCCCTGGATGGTTCTGAAAGAGAAATTAGAGAAGTCAGTTGAAGATCATTTCCCTTCGATGTGCCAGTATCTCAATATGCTCTGTAGGCATAGTCAATGGAGGGAGAGAAAAATACATTTTCCTCCCGGGACCATTCTGAGATCCTGAGTAGAGGAGATCAAAACAAGCAGGACGAGAGTCTGGAAAACGCATCGCCCTCCCAGATGGTACTGACACACCTGCATTCCTGGCCTCTGCACTCCTTTCCTTGGGCCACATGTACCCTTGGGATCCTTCTTGACTCAACTTCCATCTCCCATAATCGACTCCTTCCTTGGTTTCCCTGTTTCTAGAGAAGGCACTTTCATTTCCCCAGCTGCTCATGTCAGAAATTTGAAGTCCTTCTCCCTCAACAACTCCATCTGATCCATGAAGAGGTCCTATTGAGTTGCCCTCCAGAACACAGCCCCTGTTGTCCGGGTCTGACATCTCTCCACCTTGCTCTGGATCCAGCCACAATCATCTCTCATGGGGATGCTGCAAAACCCTTCTACCCTGGTCCCTCCACATCGACCTGTGCTTTCCTCCCATTCATCCCCCAATGGCAATGGGAGGATATTTTCAAAAACTCAACCTCATCCACCTACCCCTGGTCATGGCAAGCCTGCACTGATGTTCCATTGCACTGATGATAATATGCCAACTCTTTTTAAAAAAATATTTATTGAAGTATAGTTGAAGCATAATATTCTATGTTACAGGTGTACAGCACAGTGAACCACGATGTTTAAAGGTTACGCCCCATTTACGGCTACACTCCCTATGTTGTACAATACATCCTCATAGCTTATTTTATACCTGATAGTTTGTACCTCTTAATCCCCTACCCCTATGTTGTCCCTCCCCACCTCCCCCTCCCCACTGGTAACCACTAGTTCGTTCTCTGTATCTGAGTCTGCTCTCTTTTTTGTTATATTCACTATTTTGTTGTATTTTTTAGGTTCCACGAATAAGTGATATCATACAGTATTTGTCTTTCTCTGTCTGACTTATTTCACTTGGCATTATGCCCTTCAAATCCAACCCTGTTGCTGCAAATAACAAAATTTTCGTTCTTTTTTATGGCTGAGTAGTATTCCATTGTGTGTATATATATACACACACACACACATCCATACGTACATACGTGCGTGTGTGTATATATATATGTATATATATACAGACACATATACACACATATATATACATATCTCACATCTTCTTTTGCCATTCATCTATTGATGGACACTTAGGTTGCTTCCATATCTTGGCTTTGTAAATAATGCTGCTATGCTATGCTATGAACACTGGGGTGCATCTCTCTTTTTGAATTCATGTTTTTGTTTTTTCCGGATATATAACAAGGAATGGGATTGCTGGATCACAGGGTAGTTCTATTTTTAGCATTTTTTGAGAAAACGCCATACTGTTCTCCGCAGTGAACATGCCAGCTCTTCAATGTGGGCTGTAGCTCCTGTATGGCCTGACCTTCATGCCCCTCCACACCCACCTGCGTTGCTCTCCTCGCTCACCCAGCTTTAAGCCACACTGACCTCACCCGCTCCTCAAACACACCAAGCTCCTTCATAGCTCCGAGTCTTCGCACAGGCTGTTCCCTCTGCCTGGAATGCTTTCTCCCAACTCTGCTACTCGGTATCAGCTTAAACGTCAATGATGCAAAGAAGCCTTACCTCACTCCCCAGTCTAATGACATCCACCTCTCCCCAGCTAGTATTTCTCCCAGTCTCCTGCCCTTTTCCTCCTTGTAAGGAAGAACTCCCTTCCTGTTCATTAAAATTCAGTATGTTGACTTGTGGGTCCACTTGTTTATTATACCCACGAAGGTGCCAGACAAATAACAGAAGCTCAATTAATATTTGGTGAAGGAGAGAATCAATCAATGAATAGGGCGAACAACTCTCCCAACCTCTTCTCCCTCTTGTTAGGCAGACGCCATCTTCCTCCTCTCCTCTGGGCCCCAGGAAACCCTAGTCTGTGTGTGCCCAGCTGTCCGTGGGGGGCAGGAACCTATATTCTTTGTTCTGCCCCAGAAATCCCAACAAGGTTCTTGCCCTGCCCTGGGAATGCAGCCATGTGGCAGTGTCCCTAAACCCACACCCCTACCGCAGCTTCTCTCCCACTTAACGGGGTGGTGGAACACGCCACACTCTCTCTTGCTGAGCCCAAGTCAATGCTTCAGAGTGCTTACCCCAGTCAAAATTGACGTGCCATCCTAAAGTTATTCTACGAAGCTCTTCGTTTGCTTCCCCTTTCCCTGGGCATCCTCAGTAATTCTGGGGGGTGGACAGTCAATTCCAACTCCCCCCAACGCCGCCACCAGCTAGCATGTTCAAGTGGAGGTTTCACATGTCCATGGGGCATTTCTCTCCAAAAGAACTTAAAATTTTTAATGTTTATTTAAAAAAAATGGAACGCTGTGTTTTCATTCTGATGATGTGGAAAGAGAGTTCAGCCAGCGTGACCACGCCCGCCCTGACCCAGCTCACCATGGCTGCCGTGCTCAGGTCGGGGCCGGGCAGGGCAGCCTGACTATCTAGGCTGATGTGAGAAGGGTAGAGGAGGGTTTAATTCACAAATGATGCAGCCAAGCTAAGCGAGGGCCAAATGCCATCGCAGCCCAGTGCGGAAATAAAGGCGCCTTAGCAGCTTATAAAGAGCACAGTGGAGGAGAGACGGGTCAGGATGAAACTGGCAGCACAAACTCCAGATCACCTGCACCTCCCGGGTAGCCTTGCCCTGGTGCTGCAAGTGGCGTTGTCAGTCTTGTGCAAACATCATCATCCACATTAAATCAGTGCTGCTGACTTCAGCGTGTTGGTTTTGTTTGCCTTTGCTTTGTAAGATTGTTTGGTCTTATGCTTGAATAAGAGATAGAAGAATACGTTTATACGTAGTTCTCTAACATTCCATATTTGAAAGACACTATTAGAACTCCAGAGCTCAAGGGACTTTTTTCACAACACAGCATTTCAGCTCTACTATGAATTAACAAACCACACGCTACTATGTTCTAAGAGAAAATGGACTGCAAGTTCCAACAGCCAATCTTAAAATAATGAGTTAAGAGGAAACAAAATTGAAACAAAACCTGCAACAACATGAGTTGTTGGGTCACATGAGTTTTGGGAAAATGTCACAAGTTGCATTAACTAATGCCATAGAACTGGGACAGAGTCACAGAGCGCGAAAGACTACTCACTTTATTTTTAGGTAGGCCATTGGAATGGCTCTCTGTAGTTTCCTATGTCTAATACATATGGCTATTGAAATTTAAATTAATTAAAATAAAATAAAGATTAAAAATCAGTTCATCAGTCTCACTGGACACATTTCAAAGCTCTAAAGCGGCACGTAGTTAGCAGTTACCTCTGCTAGGCAGCCCAGATGTGGAACATTTCCATCTTCACAGCAAATTCACAGAAATTTCCATCTTCATTGGACATGCCTGAGTCAGTAATAAAGACCTAAAACTTGCATCATCCAATAGCTGCCCAAGAACTAGACTATTTTTAATATTGGTGCCTTCAGGGGATAGAATTAAGTACAAACCCAAGATGGATTTTTTTTAATGTCCTTTAAGAGAACTCTTCTCAATTTTAATTGATGGGTGATATTATTATTATTTTTTTTTTTTTTGCGGTACATGGGCCTCTCACTGCTGTGGCCTCTCCCGTTGCGGAGCACAGGCTCCGGACGCGCAGGCTCAGCGGCCATGGCTCACGGGCCCAGCCGCTCCGCGGCATGTGGGATCTTCCCGGACCGGGGCTCGAACCCGCGTCCCCTGCATCGGAAGGCAGACTCTCAACCACTGCGCCACCAGGGAAGCCCTGGGGGGGTATTATTTTTTAAGTGGTTACTTAAGCTTGAGAGTTAAACTGTTGTATTTCCATATATATAAGATGCTTAAGTATATTTTCTGAGTTTAAACATATCTTGTTTTTTATGGATTCATTCTAGCAAATGACTATACAAACATCAGTGATCTAGCGAAAACCACAATTTTACTTGCTATATTTTGATACTGTCTGGTGTTTGTAACAAGTGTACAGGTTTCTGAGTGTTTGCTGAACTTTTAAATTCAATATCACTATTCCTAAACACACATCACTTCTTTTGATTTTAATATAGCATACAAGAGTGTTTCTCAGCCTTGGATTTGCTTTCGAGTCCGTCACAAGGACGTTTACCTAAATTTACCTATATTTTCTGACACTTGAATTTAATTACAAACACATATAAGAATGTTCTCTCCAGGGTCTGCATTTTTTTTTTTTTTTGCGGTACACAGGCCTCTCACTGTTGTGGCCTCTCCCGTTGCAGAGCACAGGCTCCGGACGCGCAGGGTCAGCGGCCATGGCTCACGGGCCCAACCGCTCCGCGGCATGCGGGATCTTCCCGGACCGGGGCATGAACCCGTGTCCCCTGCATCAGCAAGCGGACTCTCAACCACTGTGCCACCAGGGAAGCCCACAGGGTCTGCAATTTGTACTCATTAATTATATCTTAGAAAAACAAGATTATTAATTATGCTTACAATAAAATATTAGAACAAAAATACATCTCAATGTTCTGTCAAGATGTGTCCAAAGAGCATATGTATGAATATGTCTGTTTATTTGTATGTATTTTATGTATATGTGTGAAAAGTTACTTTAATTACAAATTGTGTTAGCCTAAGATATGGACACACACGTCACTATTTAGTTTTGTTTTTTTCTTACACATCACTATTTTAAAGATAAATCCTGGCAATTATATTTGTGAATAAAAATAAAATATTTGCAGCACGCTTTTTCCCCCATGAAAAGTTCAGTTAAGCTTGAACGTGAACATTGGTACTAATTCTACATAAAGTCCCTACGGGAGCTGTTAGAACGTTCTAATGTTAACCTATTCAAATGAATACATTTTCCCCCAGGGTGGTAGAAAGAGCTTTACCTGTATATTTTACTTGAGATCTGAATGGTATAGGAGAAACCAATGGAGAAGGAGAACAGAGAGCTATTTTAACTCAAAACCACTCATTGCATTAGATTTCTTAGTTTAAAAGCATGTATTAATTCCATTTTCTTTTGATTTTTAGACATTGGAGATGACAAACTAGCGTTGGCTAAATACAGCCTTCCTTTTTAAAAATGAGACATTGATTGCCCTAATGAAACCGTGTCCTTTACTGAATGCTTAAAGAACTGCATTTGCTGAATAAGTCAATTAAATGCTTATCAGTAGGCTAGAAATGTTTTGACGGTCATTATAATTCTATTTTTCTAATTGGCAAAAGTATATCCAAAAGAGTATATAAAATGTATAAGTACAATTTAAAAAAACAACAATAAAATAATCATCAGGGTACCTACCACCCAGCTGAAAAGTCAAAATATTACCAGAATCTTAGAAACCCCCCGTATTCATTTGCAACAAGAAAATATCTCAGACTGGGTAGCTTAACTCTCAGAAATTTATTTCCTCACAGTTCTGGAAGTTAGAAGTCCATGATCAGGGCAGGTTTAGTTTCTTCCGAGGCCTCACTCCTTGTAAGTTCCTCGTGGAAATGAGTTTGGGCAGGCTCCCCCAAATGGTTTGCCCAGGCAGGTCTGCAAAGTAAGGCTCTGGCCAGAGACCGCTGTCCATCACTCGGACCCTCGGCTGCTCTGTGCTCTTTCTGAAGTTTCCCACAATGTACTTGCCCAGCACATCCCACTTAACTGGAAATATAAACACATTTTTAAAAAGTGATCTTTTGATTAGCTACAGTTTTTTCTTTTCTTCTCAGTATTATCCATTGGGCTGCCTTTATTTATTCTTTCTTTCTTTCTTTCTTAATAACATTTTTAGTCACAATAACCTCTTAAGTGATATCCTATCACAATGTAAATTATTTTCTCTGCTATCTGTTACTTACGAGCAATATTATAGCAACAATAAAGGAATCTTAAAAGTGATCTTATTTCACATTTTACTCCAAAATGTTGGGCTGTCATTCTTTAATCTGTGTAAATGGGAGCTCACCCAAAGTTGAATTTAAATTATTTCACCCATGATGGGTGTAAAATATCCCAAGTCAATAAATGTAACTTTTCAGGGATGCTTATGATTTTTTTGTTTTCCTCTGATGGATGGAATGATACACAATATCGTCTCTCTGGTGTTTCTATGTCCTTAAAGGATAGCCATTTTCAATGACTTAGAAAAATCTGAACCTGACCATGAAGTTGAAATAAGGTGGCAGTGAGCCTGCAGAAGGAAGGGGACTGCATTAAAAAATCAGATGCGGGGTGAATAGCCAAGTCCACTCCCATCACCGCTTCTAGGTTATCCTTTCAAAGACAATGGTCAGTTCTGAGCCAAAGTCATCAGTCTCAACCGCCGATACTAGAAACTCAGAGGGACCTAATTTTTCAAGCAGAACAAAAATATTAAATAAAATATTGCATTCAAGGGACTCCGAAATAACTGGATCCCTCTCCAGCACTAAATAAATGCTTCAGGCTGCTGCCCTGGCACTCATGGGGCACGAGAGAGTCATCTATTGCTATGAATATTTAGAGGCAATCTTGATTACCACTTTAATATCAGTGCAGCAGTTCCACAGCCGGGAAGATATGGGCCCTGCGGAACTGAGAGAGGACAAAATTGAATTAGCTGGAGAATAACACAGTAAGGAACGAGGGCACTGCAGCACCATAATGGGCGTCTCTGGCCTGAGGCCTTTTAGTTGTTACGTAAATGACAATAATGTCTATTCATGAGTCATTGATATTTTTCTCTGATGGGAAATTTACATCAGCAAGCCACTTGTTAAAATGTGCAGACTGGCGCACATTATCTTAAGGTAAAAAGTGCTTTTGAAAGATGTGGCGTGTAGTTTGAAGTCGTTCGTGTGTTACAGTGTTAGGTTCTCTTTCGCACGGATTCTTCTTACTGTATTTCTCTGCGTGATGCGTTTACCGGTTTTAGGCCAATTCTCCCTTCCCACCAAAAAAAGGCACGACCTCCCCACCTTTGTCATGCGTGATGCTCTGAATTCAAGCTCTTTATGCTGTTGCTACCGGTGGGATTACTAATGCTTCGATTTGCAACTAACATTGTAGATTTTCATTTTTGATTACTGTAGCTATAGCCAGATCATCTTAAAGCCTCATTCATTCACTGAAGTATTGCCATTCTGCCCCACACATCTGTACGCCATAGGGTTACAGTTCCCCGTGCTGTGTCCATCTGAGGACAACGGCAGGTTCTGAGCAGACAAAAGAAAGCAATCTAGAAGCACGACAGTGCAGGGTTCTCAAACTTAACCCATCTAAATTTCAACTCTTACGTTACCGCCCCTCCCCAATCCAACGCAAAGGGGAACTCGGGGGAAATTCACAGCAGCTCCCCCAGAACTCCCCAGCTTAGTTAACAATGCACCTTCTTAAACCCCTTCAGCAATGACCCACTGTTCTTAGAATAACTGTTGTCGTCACACCACCAACAGTCTGGCCTCTCTCGCCCCTAAGCTCCCGGCACACCGCCGAACTGGTCAGACTGCAGCTGGCTTCCGGGCCTCTCCGCCAGCTGAGCCTCTGCTGGAAGGCCCTCCTGGGCTCTCGAGGCGCCTCACCTCCCGGTCTCAGCCTGGACGTCACCCCCCCCGCAGGGAAGCCCCCCATCCCAGTGGGCTCTTTGCCCCACACACCACTTCTCTCTCTTTCTAGCCATCTCATTTGTGATCTTGTATTGGTGTGTTTATTTTACTTGTTAATTGTCTAGCTCCCCTTTTCAGAAACAGAAACTTTGTAGGAAGAGGGAATTTTTCTGCTTTGTTCCACATCCTATTCCCAACACCCAGAATGGGGCCACCTAGAAACATCTGTGTGTCATCTGTGATGACAGAAGACAGGCGCAGCGGTAGCAGGAGATGGCGGAAGGGATACTGATTCAGGGGGCAGCGGAGGCATAAGTGCCACCTCAGGAGGTATGAAGGGCTGTCTGGACTCTCCTCCCGGGTCCCTGCTGACCCAAGCACAAGGCCGAAGTCCATCCATCTGAGCCCCGCCTCACTCTCAGAGGCTGATGGCCCACAGATGCAAGCAGCTGCACAGAGGATCCCTTGGTAGTGAGCGAGGAACTGGGCCATCGAAGGTGCCTTGGGTTCTGTTCCTCTGTGGAGAGGAAGAAGGGCTTGCTGGGAGCTGGACCACCTATACTTGGGGCGGCCGAGAAGGCCAGTGAGTGCGAGCTCCCAGCCTGGCTCCTGGCCCCTCCGAGGATGCCCGCTCGTCCCGCTTGGTTTCTTTGGACCTCAGTGATGGAGAGCCCAGACCAGAGCAGAGGGGCAGAGAGCGTGCTGTAAGAGGACGAGGGGGTGAATCAGCGGAAATCAAGGTCAGACACAAGGTGGTGGTTCTGGGGGCTGCAGAGCTAGAAATCAGAGACATGCTGGGAAGGGGATGAGCAAATCAGAGTAGGAGGGGCTTGAGGACGTCCTATTCTGCCACTTAATGGTTCTTAACTGCCCTGGGCTTGGGGGCTGAACGCTGGACACCGTGTGGTGACGTGGTGACCTAGGAGCTGAAACGTGTGGTGAGACTGTGCTGCTGAAATGGGCCCCTGACATCAGATCCCAGCAGGCTGTGCACTGGTCCTCAGACCTCTGACGCCCTCCCATCCGCTCTGCCTTCAGACATCTCGATTAGCAGGAAGGAGAGACAAAGTCGAGCTCCACCTGGCCGCCTGCTCAGGGCTCAGGAACCTCAGGACGCCCAGGGCAGGAGGCCAGTGGCTAGGATGGACTTCCCCATCGGCCATTCTCCCCATCACTCAGAAGACCGTCCACAGCCCTAGTGCCACGGGCCCATCATCCCGCCCACACGAGGTACCGGCCCCTCCTGCGTGTTCAGTATCAGTGAGGCGGCACCACCGACAACAGGGCTTGTGATGAGCAACGCTGTCACGAGAAGACGGCCTGCGCGGAGTGCCAGGGCCCAGGGTCACTTCAGCATCTTCAAGCTACCTCCTCCAACAGCTACGGAGAAGGTCACTGAGCCCCTGTGTGATGGCTAGGGACATCTTAAGTTAGATATTTAGGAAGCAGATAGGTAACAATCCCTCCTCCTTTGAATGCAAAGGAACAATAATCTCACCTAAGAAAGACCTATTTCATTGCATCTCGGAAACTGTTGTTCCATGTAGGAGGCTGAACCTGGGAAGGGGTCAGGCCAGAGATGTGTCCACAGACAGGCTGGATGCTGCCACTCGGACTGAGGGACTACTGGTTGGTCATTTCACTCTGCTGGGCCTCGGCTTCCTCACCAGGAGACCGGGGATAACAATACTATCGGTGTGGTCGGCAGAATAACGGGCCCCCAGAGGTGTCCTAATCCTGGGAACCTGTGAATATGTTACCTTACCTGGAAAAAGGGACCTTGCATATGCGATAAAGGGGGACAGGGAGATATTATCATCGTTTATTCAGATGGGCCCAGTGTACTCACGAGGATCCTTAAAAGCAGAGAATGTTTCATTGCTGGGGTTGGAGAGATGGCACAGGAGAAGAACTTGACCACTTCGCTCGCTTTGAAGATGGAGCAAGGGAGCCATACGCCAAGGAAGCAGTGGCCTTGAGAAGCTGGGAACGACCCTTAACCTTCAGCTGGCGAGAACACAGAGAACGTGGCCCGACAACCTCCAAGTTCTGCCAACATCTGGAATGAGCAGGGAACGGACCCTCCCCTGATGCTGCCATCATAAAGGGCAGCTCTGGGAACACTTTGATTTTAACCTGGTGAGATGTGAAGCAGGAAACCCAACCAGGCTGCCCGCCTTGTGACCTGCAGAACTGAGAGATCACAAATGGGTATTGTTTCAAGCCACCTAAGTTGCGGTGGTTTGTTAGAGCAGCGATAGAAAACTGAACCATCAGGAAGGCTGCTGTGAGATTCAAATGGTAAAATGTCTGTTTGGAAACCATGCTGCATGATAAAATGGAAATGCATTTTTATCACGTAAGTCCAGTCACAAACGAAGCTGCTACTTCCCAGCATGACAGTGACAAAACACCATTTCACTTAATATTTATTGCTATTTACCCGAATTGCAACCCTTTTATGCTTTCTGTATTTTGATCTAAATGGGCATAATATATTAAGTTTTTTAAAATGCTAACAAGTTTTCAAAAAGAAATATAATACATTCATTAATTGGGGGCCTGTTTATAAGGCAGGCACCAGGCCAGTTCCTGGGGAGATGGCTCAAAGCAACTTATCTCCTCCCTCGTGTTAGCAGTAGGAGGCCCTTTGTCCTGTCACTTTAGCAGCAATATTTTAACTTAACCTTTACACTCCATGCTTCACTAGCCTCTGACCCAAGCACACCTTTCACATCTTTGGATCACACAATGCCTTACCTAACCAATTGGTTCTTTTCTTAAAGAAGCAGAGATGAAGCATAAGTAATTAACGGATGACTAGATCTTTTCCCCAGCTTCCCCTTCAGTCATCTCATGGGCAAACTGCATGAACAGGACAGCATCTAAAGAAAGACCACAAGGAGTCAGCAAGTCTGCACACAGGGAAGGATGACAAAGACTCTGACCTCCTCGCTAAACGATTAACTGCGCCTAGCTTCCCCTTTTACCCTTAAAAGACTTTCATGGCCAAGCAGAATCTTTTGAGTTGGTTCTTGGACACGAGTCCGCATTCTCGCCAGGTTGCCGGCCTCCTGAATAAAGCAGACTTTCCTTTTCCAACCAACACTTGCCTCTTGAGTATTGGCTTTCGAGCAGCAAGCAACCAAACCTGGTTTGGTAGCCCTTGTTTAGTACGGAAAGAAGATATTATACCTATTTGACCAGTGTTACGGAAGGCGACAGAAGGTTCTGAAAGGCCCACACGGACACAACACAAGATACACGCATACACTTCATCTTGACGTGAAATATTCTAAAGATAAGACTTTCTAAGATTTGCTTACTGATATGATCAGGGATATTAATAATATTAGAAAACAGAACCGAGCATTACTTTTTGGAATGACTTGCCTAGTCTTACAAGACACAGCTGTAAAATAACATGCACTGTGTTTATTAACTAGAAAGTTTGGTTTCCAATTGAAAATTCATTTATCTAACTAATTTTATGTCTGGCAACTTTCATATACCATTTTATTTTTTCCTACAACAACATTTCGAAGCTGTCAGTCAGAGGAAGTTAATAGCTTAAGTTGCTAGTTAGCTTGCATGCAAGCTGTCTTCCAGAGAGAGTATCCCATTCATATGTTGACTAAGGGCCATTTATAAAGCGTCACTGAAATCTCTTTCAAATAAACATTAGTGGAATATAATAAACTCTTTAAAAAGTAATCCTGTTATCCATCACGGAGGCACTGCCAAATCGTTCTGTCCTAACTGAAGCCTGGTGCAAACAAGTTTTTCTGCTGCAAACAGAATTACAGCTAATTGCTAACTTTTTATAAAACATATCCTAATTGCCCCGTGAAAACTCATGCTAAAAGCCTCACAGAAAGCTATGAGATTTCACAACTTCAGACAAAAATTGCAGTATGACTGTCCCCAGCTTTTCCCATCGCTTGCCCTGTCACGCTATTTCTTGGGGCATTTGGGCCTCAGAAGCAGGAGGGAGAGAGAGCAGGAAGGAGAAAGGTTGCTGGCAGGCGCTGGAGGAGGCCTCCAGGGGCAGAGTTAGGAGACGGAGCCAGAGGATGGTGCTGTGGACATAGATGCGTGCAGCCTTGTGACAGAGGACACAAGAAGGACAGTGGAGGACTCAAGTGGCCACTCACTCCACTGGGTTCAAAGGACCTTGCACTCCTTGAAGATACAGTTTTCCATCTTCATCCTAGCTCGGTTCTGGGATAGGGAGGTCCTCAATCAGTGTACTTTGCTGAATGAAAACTTGAGTTCAACTTTCTTTTCTGTTAAAATACTAGTAAAGTCAACCAATCATAAATCCAGTAACTCTTATAGGCAACTTTGTCTTCTACGTAGAGGACCCTCAAGTCCAAATCTCCAGCTCCAACCCCTATCTTGTGATGGGAACGCCCACAAGTCAGGTCGAACAGATCCCTTACCAGCGACTCAAATGCTACTGGGTTTAAAACTCACTCCCCACGTTTCCCATCGTCTCCACAACTTCCTGAAGCACACTTCTCGTCCCGGACCCCTTCTTTTCCCTGTTGTCGTCATCATCATTATCCTTTTGTGCCACATTCGTACCGTCCTGCGACTCTCATCTTTCTCCCCATCTCATGCTGAATTAGTGGTCAAGCCCTGTGGACCCTGTCTCTGGATATCTCTGGAATTCTTTCTGTTCCTGCTGCGTGGTCCTCACCGCAGCTCTCCTGACCACTCTTGCATCAACCAGTCCTAGACATGGTTCCCTGAGCTCTTTTACGAATGCAGGGCTCAAATCCTACGTCTCCCCTTCATCTTGGTCTGAAGCAGAGGTTCCTCAGCTTTTCATCCTCTTCAGTCTGTCCACCCTCCCTCCCTCCCCACTCAATGCTCAAGGGCAGAGCTGACAAACATTTCCTATAAAGAGCCAGGTACTAAATATTTTAAGTTTTGCGGGCCATTTGGTCTTTGCCAGGACTGCTCAACTCTGTCCTTGCAGGCAAATACAGCCACAGACAATACCTAAATGAATGAGCGTGCTATGTGCCACTAAAACCTTATTCATGGACACCAACGTATGAATTTCATGTAATTTTATATATCATGAAATACTCATCATCTTTTGATTTTTTTCCCCAGCCACTTAAAAATGTAAAAAACATTCTCGAACCCAAGCTAGCATCCAAATCACCTGGAGGGCTTGTTGAAATGCAGATTGTAGGGTCCATCACAGAGTTTCTTATTCAGTAGATCTGAGACAGGGCCTGGGCATTTGGACTTCTAATAAGTACCCAGGCGATGCTGCTGCTGTTGGCCCGGGGATCAGATTTTCCGAATCGCTGCGCTAGACCAAGTTTCACAGGGTGACAGTTCACAAGCTCCACTCAGCCTGCAGCTAATGTTGGTTTGGCCCCAAAGTGCATGCCACCCAATTTGTCAATCTGATTTAATTGCTAACCTCTAAGAGTCAGGAGAATTCCCAGACAAACCTGGATGTGTTGCTTCTCAGAGGAAAAAAAAAATATCAGAAAAATGGCAACCCTGGGCTTGCACTTCGCGGGACAAGAATTGGCTGAAACTGAAGAGAAGCTGCCTGTTCTTCCAGCCCCACCTGCCCTACGTTACCTGCACATGGAGGCCAAGGGGCAAAGGTGATCTATCGTCTTATGCCTGGCCAGCTTTGCTTGTTTATAACCCCAGCCTGGCCCCTTGCGGCCTCTGAATTCGCAATCTCTGGTCTAATGTCAAATAGGATGTTGATACTGGTTGGATGATTAGAAATACGCATGGAAGGAATGAGCCCAGCTTTCCTCTCTTGCCTCCTCTGGCCTCCCGAACTCCTTCTCATCCCACAGGGCCCCTGAGCGGCTCCTAACCTTTGAAGCCCTCCGTGACGATTCAGGTAGAACTCTCCTCTCTTCTCCCTGCACACTACACTCCCACATTCTGCCTGGACTATACTTATTTCTGTTCATGGCAAAGTGCTCGCTAGGCTACAAGCTCCAGGAGGCCTTAGCCAACTTTGAATATCCACCAAGCTGCCTCAGGTGTTACTTTCTTATACATCCAAAGCACGAAACCAATGCTTATTGGTTTGATTAACTTGAACTTGATCAATACATTCAAAAATGTTGCTCATTCATTTTTTCATCAAATAGTTACATGCCAGATACTGTGCTATGTTCAGGCAGTCTACCCTGCTAACCAATCGTGACCCTCACTACAAAGTTCAGAGTCATGAAAATAGCTTATTATACTGAGCAAAAGAATATACCAGCTACTTTGTTATTGATGTTGTGTTGACAAAGTTCCATATTTAAATCCACCCTTAATACAGACAATTTTTAGACCAATATAGAAAATCTCGTCCTTGCTGAGAGTGAGGCTGGAGTTATCACAAATGTGTGATCAGCAAATCCGTTGCCTATTTTGAGCTTTCCTGGATTAGCCATCTTAAACTAAACCACAGAGTGTAAATGTGACAGCATTTAAGAGGCTACTGTGGAAACTGCAGGATTTCTACCAGGACGATACTAGCTGCCACCAAGTGGTCATAACAAATGAAGTTCACAGTCACCACTGTGCCTTCATGTCCTTCACTGGCTGTCCATGGCTTTCGCTTTGTGAAAGGACAGCCAGGAGCGCTCAGGGATTCCTTTTTGTCCTGTTGGGCAGAAAAAAGAGCAGCTCCATTCCTATAAACGACTTTGTAACATCTATGCAAAACTGGACCAAAAATCAATTACCTGGACTTTAAAACTAAGTAATGTTGACTTAACAAAGACGAGTCAAGACAGCTAACAGATGCAGCATGGGGTATGAATAATTGATAGCTGACTTACAAGGTTTTTAACCAATGAAAACCAAAATTCCATTATTTTCTAGAGAGAGAATGTCATACAGGGATACCTGCTTAAGTCCTGCTGAAAAAATCTTTTATTTGTAACAGTTTCAAGGAGAAAAGTTCAGAAACGATTTCACATGAGTTACTTGCTAGAGGACATTTTGTATAAACAAAATTGTGTGTATGTATATGGATTTTTCTCAAACAGAAAATAGGATCTTACCTAAAGGTGCAATGAAAGAAGGAACAATAAAAACTGTGGCATGGTCATCAAGTTTAAATTAAAGGTTTCCCTGCTAATTCTTTATAAATAGAAAAGCTGGGCTTACACAGGGAACTATATTCAATACCTTATAATGACTTACAATGGAAAAGAATCTGAAAAAGAATATATATACATATGTAAAACTGAGCCACTTCACTGCACACCTAAAACTAAAACAACATAGTAAATCAATTACACGTCAGTAAAGAAATTTTTTTTTAAAAAGCTGGGCTTAGTGGAAGATAAAAGGAAGTGGGGCTTCCCTGGTGGCGCAGTGGTTGAGAGTCCGCCTGCCGATGCAGGGCACACGGGTTCGTGCCCCGGTCCGGGAAGATCCCACGTGCCGCGGAGTGGCTGGGCCCGTGAGCCATGGCCGCTGAGCCTGCGCGTCCGGAGCCTGTGCTCCGCAACGGGAGAGGCCACAGCAGGGAGAGGCCCGCGTAACGCAAAAAAAAAAATTTAGGGGATTCTGTCCCCCACCCCCAAAATATATACAAGCTCCTGCCCCCGTTCCACCTGTACATGGTTTTTGGCCCATCCTAGAAGGATGCTGTTTGTAAAGAAAAGCAAAACAAACAAAACTATGGGATGTGGAGTGGACAGAAGGCAAGAGAATCTCTCTTCATCTGACAAGAAGCAGCTCAAAATAAGCCACTGTGATGAAGCAGTGAGTAACAGGGAAACACACATGCACTTGATGGGTAAACCGTGCATCTACACACCGTGTCTGCCGTAAACAATGCAAACTGCTGCCAGGTAGATTTCATGAAAGGCAGTGGCTGGAGAGAACAGCAGGCTTATACCCACCCCTGTTTGTGGGGACCATCAGGACATGTGCACCAGAATACATTCTTTTTTTTTTTTTTTTTTTTTTTTTTGCGGTACGCGGGCCTCTCACTGCTGTGGCCTCTCCCGTTGCGGAGCACAGGCTCCGGACGCGCAGGCTCAGCGGCCATGGCTCACGGGCCCAGCCGCTCCGCGGCATGTGGGATCTTCCCAGGCCGGGTCACGAACCCGTGTCCCCTAAACGGCAGGAGGACTCTCAACCACTGCGCCACCAGGGAAGCCCCTGGAATACATTTTACATTAAAACACTTGGTAGGTAACTGTCTTTTCCTTCTTTTTAAACACCCTGCTGAAAAGAACTATATTTTCGAAGTCATGCAAAGTCATCATTCCCTCCTCAAACACATCTTTTGTGGGAGCTACACACCCCTGTTCCTTCCACAGTTTTCCACCAGGTATGGTTATCAATGAGTCACTATTCAGGGACTCTGCTCTGGAACCACATCATTTTTTAAAATTTTACCATTTATTCTTTATTGTGTTGTATGAAGTCCCTGTGTACTGCAAGTATGTACTGTACGGAAATACCCATATTTCCAAATCACATTATGTGGTGTAGACCACAGCCGGCAGAAGCATCGTGTGTAGGCTTTACAATCCATGGTTGGATTTACACTTTACAATCCACTGTTGGCCGCTGCAAAAAGTATGATAAGAGATGAAGGGGGGGTGGGGAAGAAAGCTAAGTATAAATGCACTTCGCCAAACATACACAGCTTACAGAGGAACCCTCATGGAAACAAGTCAAATGACCACATTTGATGTGATATCTATAAAGTATAACTCTGCAATTAAAAGCCAAAGGCACATAAAAATATATTTTAACTGTAAAAATTACAGTAATTCCTTGCTTGTGTCTTACCAATATGTATCTGACAGTCAAAATTTCACAATATAGATATAATAGATAGAGCGATACTGTAGAAGAGCAACAAGAAAATCCCCCAAATCCATAAAGTCGTTCAAATGTGAAAACAGAGAACAGTTTCAACAATGGAGAATTTGCTATGGTGAGCCCAAAGCATCTAATATAGAAAAGCGTCTAGAAAAAAGTCTTAGATGTTAAATAAATTTTGACTTCCTCTTGCTCAGAGAATGTTCTTAAAATGCAACACTAGTTGTAATATTTCAGATATGAGTCACCAAATTTAGATTTCAGGGCCACTCCTTATCCTCCTAGATCTGTACCTTAAAGGTCTATAAGTTCGGTCCAGGACTGCATCAGCTTATCACCTACTATGATCTGTGAATTGCTAGTGTCCCAGATTCTCCCTTCCTAAACCTGCTTAGCTATTTTTTTAAGTGAACTGCAGGCCTCGTCATTTTGCTTATTGATTTATCTTATGAATTTTGACCCATAGTTCCAACTTATTGAGAACTTTTAAAGCCATGCCTCTTTTGGCCGACCTAGTAGCTACTCAGTGCCATGTCAGCCTTATTAAAGTATGATATCACAGTGCCGGTGAGATGCCAAGAAATGAGCACTTTCATGCACAGCTGATACAAGTGTAAATTGGTACAGCCTTCCACGAAGCAATCTGGAAATAGTTATAATACCCCTTAAAAATGTACATATCTTTGATTCAACAATTCCAATCTTAATTCATTTAAAGGAAATAACCAGAAAAGTATGTACAGATATAAGCAGAAAGATATTTAGCACAACTTATATTGAAAAGTTACAAAATGCCTATATGTCCACCCCAGGGGAATGGTTTTAAAATGACACAGGAAGCAAGTGATAACGATATTACAGTCATTAAGCTGATGGTCCAAGAATGGAGAAGTTCTGCTTCTGCTGATGACAGTCAGTAATTTGGACTCATCTTCCCACTGAAAACAACTATAACAGCTGGGAAAAATATACAAAAATTCTACTTGAAGACAATGTAGAGTTTCCAAAGAAATAAAGAATCATGGGACCATGACCCAGGGAGAGAAGAAAGCCCAAGGTGTGAACCCAGAATTGGAGGTTAATTTTCCCACCCAAGGCATGTGCAGATATTTAGAAGAAGCAGTTTAGAGGCTGAGAATTTCAGCAGAACTTTCAACAGACTCACAGGGCCGAGGGGACAAAATTTGGATATCAGAGACTGCTAAGAAGGGGTACTGACAACTCCCTATTCTAGGCTTTGGATTGGGATCTCTAAATGCTAAGCCCCAGAAGAAAGGGTGAATCATAAGTAGAACAGTCCTCAAGGAGACTGAAACCTGCTTAGTCCCTGATCACAAGCACTCCTGGCTTAGGCACCAGTCATATAACATCAGTGTCTCAAATTATCCTTAAGCTTTTCATGTACAATGTCTGACACTCAAAAACTAACTGGGCATAAGTGGATGCCAAGAGGAAGAGACTGAAATTCAGGAGAAACCATAGAAACTGATCTAGAGGAGATTCAGTTAATAGAGCTAACAGAGACAGACTTTTAAAATGACTATTCTTAGTAGGTTCAAGGAGTTAAAAAAACAAAAATTTCAGCAGAGAATCGGAGCTACATGGCTTTCTAGAACTGAAAAATATAACTCATCGAATAGGTTCAACAGCAGTTTAGAGATAGCTGAAGAGAGCAACAGTGAGTGGAAAATACATCTGAAGAAAATATGCAGGACTAAAACATAAAGAGACAAAAGGGTGGAAAATTTAGAAAAGAGCTTAAGAGATGTATGGGATATGGTGAAATGTCTATGCATGTGCAGAGATGCACATGGTAAAAGAATATAAGAGAAAACACAGCAGAAGCAATATTTGAAGAGAAAAAATCTAGGAATTTTTCAAAATTGGCAAAAGACATTGAGACCCACATTTTTAAAACACCATGAATCCTAAGCACTATAAATAAAAGTAAAAACCACACATAGACCTAACATAGTAACATTTCTGAAAAATAGAGATGAAGAAAAAAATACAATATCTTCAAAGGAGCAGCAATAGTTAGCAGATAACATCACAGAAAATAATGGAATATATTATAGTGCTTACAGAAAATAATTTCCACCTAGAGTTCCATACCCCATGAAATAGCCTTAAAAACTGAAGATGAAATGAAAGCATTTTCAATCAGACAAAAATTGAAAGAACTCATAAGCAACAGATTGCATTAAGGGAATACTAAGGGCTTTTCTTCGGGCAAGAGGAAACTTACCCTTGAAAGCTGCTTGGAGATGTAGGAAGGCATAAAGAGGTAAGATTAACATGTGGGAACCTCTAAATGAATATTAGAGGCATGATAGAACAATAATAAGAGAGAGAGGAAGTAAATATAACCCAGTGAATGAGTTTATAGCAGTTTAAACAGCCTGTGTTCACTTTCAATGCCTTCATCTCCAATGATGTATTTTTCAAATGGAAGATTTCATGACCCAAGGCCTTGGTGGTCCTACCTGGAACTTCAGTCACTAGAGCTATAGTCTGTATTTCTTCTGGCTGCACCCATTTCTCCAACAAATCTGCTGAGCATCTATTACGTGCACACTGTGCAGGGTGCTGGGACCACAGAGATGAAAACACCCATTTTATAGGTGAAGAAGAGAAACTCAGGGAGATTAAGCAATTTGCTCAAGGTCACCAGGCTCATAAGTGGCAGAGCTGAACTCCAGGTCTATTTCCTTGTCACGGATCTTTTACTAAGCAGCTCTTACTCCCAATCAAAAATGATGTATATATGAATGCTCAGCTGGAATGTATCCACATTAGGGTTTTATTGCTATTAACACTCAGCTTTTTTCTCTCATATCCCTGCATCACTGTCACTCTCTTCACTATCTCCAAGTTATTCCCTTTAACCATCTTTCCTACTCTCTGTGCCTTTGCAGCACAAAATGTCTTGAATTCATTCATGAAATGTGCAACCTTCTATTTACTCAGATGTTAAGCCTACAGAATTCTGCAGTTGAAAGAATCCCACTGGGATTTCCAACCATTTAAGGTCACTGCCCAAATCATGCACAGTTGCTATCCACTCACCCTGGCCAAGAGCTGGGGTCAAGGTGAAAGCCGAAGCTCCAAGGTGGCCCAGGAAAGAAGGAAGGAGGCTGCTGTTTCCCTCCACCTGCCTGAACCCATCCCACCTGATGGGACCTGGGCAGACGGGAGAAGGCCAGTGGTGATGCTATCAATGGGTCTCCTTTCTGATTCGCACCACCAAATTCAGTGCCTCCAAGCTAAGAGTTAGCCCCCTTAACTCTGGCAATAACTTTTGCATATATCTTCATATACCTTTAACAACTTGGAGGGGAAAATTCTTTCTACCAAGCAATAATCAATCACATGTCTCTATATAATTTACAGTCAAGACACATTTTTAGAACACTGAAATACTGCTTCAACATTTCTGCTATTAACATAAGACCCTGATTTTATTTGCTGGAGAACTTATTAGCACAGGACCTCACATTTTTTATTAATAGGAATCACAAAAACTGACCTGACTAAAGAATAACATTCTGAACAGAAAAATAAAAACCCTTAAAACGCAGATATAAAAGTCTACATAGGCTGAGTGTTGAATTCTTCTTACATGTCCACAGATTAAGTGCTGCTCAGGTACAAATATTGCTACGAGATTCCACAACTATATTATGATGAAAAAGACCAACTTCTGAGGGGGCCCAAAGGTTTCTGTCAGCAGGTCTTTTGAGTTTCATCTGCTGAATAAAGACAAATACTCAAAGTAAACAACTATTTTAACAGGTAGGTTGAAATCAATGCTTATCAACCTGGGGTGATTTTGCCCCCAGGGCAAATGTGGCAACATCTGGAGATGTTTCTCATCATCATGACTGGGTGAGGGATGGTACTGGCACAGGGTGGGTAGAGACCAGGGATGCTGGTAAACATCCTACTGTATACGGGATAACCCAGTGTTCCCCAACTCCTCCAGCAAAGAATTATCCAGTCTAAAATGTTAACAGTGCCACAGTTGAGAAGCCCTGATTTAACATTTTTCTTCATGAATAGCTGTATTTAACCAGATGGTCTATAAGTTAATAAATACTAACAATTCCCTACTTTACATAGCACTCCTTCTCGTTATTTTATTTATATATGCAAACAGATGGATTATGTATTTTTTAAGACCACCTTTGAATGGGAGAAAACGAGCCAAGATATAACTATATTCAATCCATATCAGTGTGAATGCAGTTCACCTCAGCCCCAGAAATGATGGAACATTGGAAAATAGATTATTGTGTAATAGATTAAAATCCGGGGAGGTTTTCTGGAAGAGATAGGTCTTCAATTCTCATTAAAGGAAGACCAGGGCATGCTGGTGGGAGGATAGAACTTTCATGCTTCTGAGTTAAATGTGCAAATCCTTGGAGACAGGCAAAAGGAACATGGGGGTGGGAGTTGTGGTATATTGCCGGAGCAGTAGATTTTGGGAGGGATGTGTATTTATTTGAGATCAAGGCTTACAGGGTGTGATCACTTGGCAGGAAGATTTGAAGACAATCATCAAAAGTTTGCATTTAATCCTGAGCAATGGAAGGGCAGGGACCATTACAAGTC
This sequence comes from Neophocaena asiaeorientalis asiaeorientalis, assembly GCF_003031525.2. Classification (NCBI taxonomy): domain Eukaryota; kingdom Metazoa; phylum Chordata; class Mammalia; order Artiodactyla; family Phocoenidae; genus Neophocaena; species Neophocaena asiaeorientalis. Next base: position 4,216,650 of record NW_020173770.1, on the reverse strand, counting down.
CACTGAGAAATTCTCAGAAGATAAAAACACATCAGTCTACTCTCCCTTCATCCAAGTGGACAACATCGCCCTTTGCAAACACTCTCTCCTAATTTTAAGGCACAGTTAATACTCTGCGCCCTTAATCCTAGTTTATTCTCCGTGACTGGGGACTAATCAATCTTTTTCAAATTTAATGAACATATATGGGCAGCATGTATCATACCATGGGACAGCTTGAGCCATTTAAGAAAAATTTCAAATCCAAATAGTGTACAAAAACATCCTGGCCTTATCTAAAATTTCAACATTCTCTGGAGAAGCAACAATCTGTAGTGTGTTCTCCAGAGGGATTCTCAGGGTCATCCAGTTCTGATGCTTAAATCAAATAATCATTTGGCTTAATTCTCTTATTGTTCCTCAAACCCTACCCCCACCCTCCATGCTTTCATCATTCCAAACTACTCATTCTGCTTTACCATGTTTGTTTCTATGCCAAACTCTGCAAGTTCAGCCTCCAGCCCTCAGACTATCTTCACTAACTTGTTATTGTGATCACAGATGTGCTTCTGGATCTGTGTTCCTTTTGCATGCAACCTCACGGACTTGAGGCTGAAAATGGAAAGTCAGCATTTTTTAGAAAGTAATTGGTCTTTAATAATATTTTGAACATGATAAATGTGTTTTAGCAAAACCAGAAATTATTGTGATAAGAAAGAACACAGATAGTTGGGAAGAATTCACCCCTTGCGTGAGGACATGAGATAATGAGTAGAGGTCCAAGGCACAAGAGGGTGGTAGGGGTCTAAAGAGTTGGAAATAATCTCTATAAATTTAAAATAAAAGCACAGTTGTCTCCTGTCTAAAGCCAGTTTGTACTCAGTTGTTTCTAAAAAGGAATCCTCCAATAGAGAGGATCCTCTTATGCTAAATTATAAATCACCACTGAAAAATAACTTTTAGAAAGAAAGCAAAAGGTTTTTCAAACAGGTTATCCATACCATTATCAAAGAATGCATTTTTCCAGAATTGTAAATGTCTGAACCAAGGGTATTTTTCAGTCTTAATAAAGTAAAATCCATGTCACTTCCAATTTCTACTAGTTGAGTACAATCACTGTGACCTGAGAAAAGAAGTAACTCATACAAAAGCAGAGCAAAGGAAGAGGTGATACAGCTTTGGAACAGGCTGGACATAATGGATAAAAGAAGAATGTAAGCCAAGTAAGGTACAAAGTGGAAACCTGGGTGCCTGGAAGGACACTGATGCCTCGGCGAAAATAAGGGAGTGAGGAGAGAGGGCTGATTTGATAACTTTACTATGTGATGTGTTGAACACTTTTACATGTGTGAAACTAATGTTTCTCTACGTACAGTGTGACCTATTGCTGTCTCAGGAAACACAGATATTCCTTTCTGCGTGTTGGTTGTAAAAATCCCCATTCATCACAATGTACTTTTCATCCTTGTGGTATTTCCAGTTGCTCATGCTAACCTATGCATGTCACTAATATAACAACAGCTGTTTTTATTACTGCTGTCATTGGAAAAGTACAAACATGTTTGTACAGTTTTCCTAAGCAAAACTGTCATCTTCCCTTTTATTAAATTGGGCTTTCATGATTAGTGGGAATAGTTAAATAGCTGTAGAAATCCAATTAGAAAGAGTAATGTAACAACCTATACAAGGGTCCCAGGCCATTTCCCAAGACAGGTCGTTAAATTACTTCCTAAGAAGAGAAGATTCACATATACCACTTTTTCTTCAAAGACTCATCCAGGGCAATTAAGAAGGTCCTACCCTATTCCTAGCTCTTGGGAATATTTTGAGGTGAGGTATTATGCTTTGAGTAAAACCAAGGAAGATGATAAAGGGAGATTACTTCTGCACAGCAGGACAGGAAAACAAGCAACATGTTTGAAACTTGGTCTAGGTATACACATGCTTTGAGACAGACTGACTGTGTATACCAAAGCCTCTTTAACCTATGATGGTTTAGGCTCCTTAATTCACTGCAAGGTAATGCTTCACTTTGCTTCTCCTAATTTCAAGACCACTATTGCATTATACCTCAAATTGGCTGATTCATAGAAGAGTGAAGATCCTAGGCCAAAGCTATTTTTAAATTCTCCCACCATGGTATAATATTATTTGACAATAGATTATGAATAAGTTAAAGAAGCATATTGTAAATTCCACACGCTTTCTCAAGCCAACTTCCTCCAGAGATTAAGCTGTAATGCCTTAAGGCATACATTACACACGATGAATTCACTTTTTTCCTATACATTTAAGTGGTGTTGGTTATGTATCATTCTTGGGAGAACTGAGAAAACAGACACAAATCATTTTTTTTGTCTTCTGTGTTTCAGATGTGTTTCTCTCATTGAGAAAGGTTGTGCTTCACACAAACACCGTCAATTAGCTAATCAATCAATCAAGACAAAGAGACAACAGTGTAGAAAACTAGAATACTACAAACACAACAAAAACTCTACATTAATCCAAAACACAGTAGGAAAAACAAACACAAAACAGATGGAGAAGTAGAAAATAAATGGCAACCACTTCAGTATAGTTAACCCTATCAATAATCACATTAAATATAAATGGTCTAAACACTCTGACATTAAAAAAACAGGGATGGTCAGACTGTGTAAAAAAGCAAGTCTTTAATTATATGCTGTCAGCAAGAAATCCACTTTAAAGAAGCAGACAGGATAAAAGTAAAAGGATGGAAAATAACAGACTACAGAAAATAAAATCCTATTTGATTAATTGGACTTCAAATTTTAAAGATTCTTTTCATTAAAAGACATCAACAAGAAAATATAAAGTTAAGCTACTGAATGGGAGAAAATATTTGCAATACAAAGGATTTGTATCTAGAATATATATTTTTAAAAAACTGTTAACCACTCAAGAAGAAGAGCTTAAATAACCCATTTAAAAATGGGCAAAAATTTTTGAATATTTATCTTCCTTCCCCCAAAAGATATTTGAAGAGCCAATAAGTGTATGTAAACATGGGCAATCTCAATAGATATTAAGGAAATAGGAACTAAAACTACAATGAAATACCAATACTCATCCATTAGAATGACTGAGATTAAAAAGACTGAGAATACAAGTGTTGCTGAGAGTTGGAGCAACTAGAATGCATAAACTTTGCTGGTGGAAAAATAAAATGGCACACCACTTTGAAAAACAATATGACAACTTCTTAAGAAGCTAAATATGTACTTGGTACTTGAAATAGAAATTCCAAAATACCTTCCCAAGAGATATAAAAATATATGTCCACATAGCAATTTACACAGAGGTAAACATAACAGCTTTATTCTTAGTAGCTCAAAACTTAATAGCTCAAATGTCCATCAACAGGTGAATGTATAAATGAACTGCGGCATATCCAACAATGACTTACTATTCATCAATATAAAGGAATGGACTGATACCAACGACAACACAAATGAATCTCAAAAACAATGCTAATAAGAAATGAGACACAAAAGAGTACATATTGTATCATTCTGTGTATATGAATTTCTAAAAGAAAGAACTCTTTAGTGATAAATACTGGGGCCAGGGAAAATGGGAGGGACTGACTGTAAAGGAAATTTGGGGGATGATAGAAACATTCCATATCTTAATTTTGGTGGCGGGTCATGACTGTATACATTTGTCAAAATTCACTCAAATATACACTTAAAATAGGTGCATTTTTAGTGTTTTTTTATTGTTTTATTTCAAAGATTTTTTAAAAAAAAATCTCCACTGTGATATGTTTTGTCTATCTCCACTTTTAGTTTGATTTTTGTAGTATATATTTTGTGCAAATTCTAAAAGAAGTTTTTCAGATTGATGGAAAATGACTCCAAATAGAATTATAGCAGGATAATTGGATACTTTTTCACTGGGAAATATCCTTCTTTATTTCTAGTGATACTTATCTTAAAACTACTATATTTGATATTATTACAGCTGGTCAGCTTTGATTAGTATTTGAATGGCATATATATTTTTCCACCCTTTGTTTCAGTTGAAATTTCCATATTTCTCTATTCTATATTTCTATATGTGTTGATATTTAAAGTGTATCTCTGGTAAACCATATAAATCATATATGATTTCTTAATTCCATCTGATAATCTTTGATTTTCAATTTGCCCAATTAATTGTTTTTAACTAATTTTATTTTTTTATACAGCAGGTTCTTATTAGTTATCTATTTTATACATATTAGTGTATATATGTCAATCCCAATCTCCCAATTCAGCTAACCACCACCACCTCCCTCCACTACTTTCCCCCCTTGGTGTCCATACGTTTGTTCTCTATATCTGTGTCTCTATTTCTGCCTTGCAAACTGGTTCATTGGTACCATTTTTCTAGATTCTCTATATAAGCATTAATATACAATACTTCTTTTTCTCTTTCTGACTTACTTCCCTCTGTATGACAGCCTCTAGGTCTATCCACGTCTCTACAAATGACCCAATTTTGTTACTTTTTATGGCTGAGTAATATTCCATTGTATATATGTACCATATCTTCTTTATCCATCCACCTGTCAATGGGCATTTAGGTTGCTTGCATGATCTGGCTATTGTAAACAGAGCTGCAATGAACACTGGGGTGCATGTGTCTTTTTGAATTATGGTTTTCTCTGGGTATATGTCCAGTAGTGGAATTGCTGGGTCATATGGTAATTCTATTTTCAGTTTTTTAAGGAACCTCCATACTTTTCTCCATAGTGGCTGTATCAATTTACATTCCCACCAACAGTGCAAGAGGGTTCCCTTTTCTCCACATCCTCTCCAGCATTTGTGGATTTTCTGATGATGCCCATTCTAACCGGTATGAGGTGATACCTCATTATAGTTTTGATTTGCATTTCTCTAACAGGTAGTGATGTTGAGCAGCTTTTCATGTGCCTCTTGGCCATCTGTATGTCTTCTTTGGAGAAATGTCTATTTAGATCTTCAGCCCATTTTTTTGATTGGGTTCTTTGTTTTTTTAATATTGAGCTTCATGAGCTGTTTATATATTCTGGAGATTAATCCTTTGTCCACTGAGTCATTTCCAAATATTTGCTCCCATTCTGAGTCTTGTCTTTTGGTCTTGTTTATAGTTTCCTTTGCTGCGCAAAAGCTTCTAAGTTTCATTAAGTCCCATTTGTTAATTTTTGTTTTTATTTCCATAACTCTGGGAGATGGGTCAAAAAAGATCTTGCTGTGATTTATGTCAAAGAGTGTTCTTCCTCTAAGAGTTTTATAGTGTCCAGCCTTACTCTTAGGTCTTTTGTCCATTTTGAGTTTTGTTTTGTGTATGGTGTTAGGGAGTATTCTAATTTCATTCTTTTAAATGTAGCTCCCCAGTTTTCCCAGACCCACTTATTGAAGAGACTGTCTTTTCTCCATTGTATATCCTTGCCTCCTTTGTCATAGATTAGTTGACCATAGGTGTGTGAGTTTATCTCTGGGCTTTCTATCCTGTTCCACTGATCTATATTTCTGTTTTTCTGCCACAACCATATTGTCTTGATTACTGTAGCTTTGTAGTATAGTCCGAAGTCAGGGGTTCTGATCCCTCCAGGTACGTTTTTTTCCCTCAAGATTGCTTTGGCTATTCTGGGTATTTTGTTGTCTCCATACAAATTTTAAGATTTTTTTGCTCTAGTTCTGTAAAAAATGGCATTGGTAGTTTCACAGGGACTGCACTGAATGTGTAGATTGTTTTGGGTAGTATAGTCATTTTCACAATATTGATTCTTCCAATACAAGAATATGGTATATCTCTCCATCTCTTTGTGTCATCTTTGATTTCTTTCATCAGTGTCTTATAGTTCTGAGTACAGGTCTTTTGCCTCCTTAGGTAGGTTTATTCCTAGGTATTTTACTCTTTTTGTTGCAGTAGTGAACGGGATTGTTTCCTTGACTTCTCTTTCTGATCTTTCATTGTTAGTGTATAGGAATGAAAGAGAATTCTGCGCATTAATTACGTATCCTGCAACTTTACCGAATTCATTGATTACCTCTGGTGGTTTTCTGGTGGCATCTTTAGGATTATCTGTGTATAGTATCATGTCATCTGCAAACACTGACAGTTTTAATTATTTTCCAATTTGTATTCCTTTTATTTCTTTTTCTGCTCTGATTGCCAGGGCTAGGACTTCCAAAACTATGTTGAATAATAGTGGTGAGAGTGGACATCCTTGCCTTGTTCCTGACCTTAGAGGAAATGCTTTCAGTTTTTCACCATCGAGAATGATGTTTGCTGTGGGTTTGTCATACATGGCCTTTATTATGTTGAGGGAAGTTACAACTATGCCCATTTTCTGGAGAGTTTTTATCATAAATGGGTGTGTTGAATTTTGTCAAAAGCTTTTTCTGCATCTATTGAGATGATCATATGGTTTTTATTCTTCAATTTGTTGCTATGGTGTATCACATTGATTGATTTGCATATATTGAAGAATCCTTGCATCCCTGCGATAAATCCCACTTGATCACAGTGTATGATCCTATTAATGTGCTGTTGGATTCTGTTTGCTAGTGTTTTGCTGAGGAGTTTTGCACCTATATTTTCAGTCTGTAACTTTCTGTTTTTGTAGTATCTTTGTCTGGGTTTGGTATCAGGGTGATCATGGCCTCATAGAATGAGTTTGGGAGTGTTCCTTCCTCTGAAAAATTTTGGAAGAGTTTGAGAAGGATAGGTGTTAGCTCTTCTTTAAATGTTTGATAGAATTCATCTGTGAAGCCACCTGGTCCTGGACTTCTGTTTGTTGGAAGAGTTTTAATCACAGTTTCAATTTCATTACTTGTGATTCATCTGCTCATATTTTCTATTTCTCCTGGTTCAGTCTCAGAAGGTTATACCTTTCTAAGAATTTGTCCATTTCTTCCAGTTTGTCCATCTTATTGGCACAGAGTTGCTTGTAGCAGTCTCTAATGCTTCGTATTTCTGCGGTGTCCATTGTAACTTCTCCCTTTTCATTTCTAATTTTATTGATTTGAGTCCTCTCCCTCTTTTACTTGATGAGCCTGGCTAAATGTTTATCAATCTTGCTTATCTTCTCAAAGAACCAGCTTTTAGTTTTATTGATTTCTGCTATTATTTTCTTTGTTTCTATTTCATTTATTTCTGCTCTGATCTTTATGATTTCCTTCCTTCTACTAACTTTGGGTTTTGTTTGTTCTTCTTTCTCTATTTCCTTTAGGTGTAAGGTTAGATTGTTTATTTGAGATTTTTCTTGCTTCTTGAGGTAGGCCTGTATTGCTATAACCTTCCCTCTTAGAACTGCTTTTGCTGCATCCCATAGGTTTTGAATTGTCATGTTTTTGTTGTCATTTGTCTCTAGGTATTTTTTGATTTCCTCTGATTTCTTCAGTGATCTCTTGGTTATTTAGTAACGTATTGTTTAGCCTCCATGTGTTTGAGTTGTTTACGTTTTTTTTTTTCCCCTGTAATTGATTTCTTATCTCATAGCATTGTGGTCAGAAGAGATGCTTGATATGATTTCAATTATCTTAAGTTTACTGAGGCTTGATTTGTGACCCAAGGTGTGATCTATCCTGGAGAATGTTCTGTGTGCACTTGAGAAGACAGTGTAAACTGCTGTTTTCGGATGGAATGTCCTATAAATATCAATTAAATCTATCTGGTCTATTGTGTCATTTAAAGCTTCTCTTTACTTATTAATTTTCTGTCTGGATGATCTGCCCATTGGTGTAAGTGAGGTGTTAAAGTCCCCCACTATTATTATGTTACTGTCAATTTCCTCTTTTATAGCTGTTAGCATTCACCTTATGTATGGAGGTGCTCCTATGTTGGGTGCATATATATTTATAATTGTTATATCTTCTTCTTGTATTGATTCCTTGATCATTAGGTAGTGTCCTTCCTTGTCTCTTGTAACATTCTTTATTTTAAAGTCTGTTTTACCTGATATGAGTATTGCTACTCTGGCTTTCTTTACATTTCCATTTGCATGGAATATCTTTTACCATCCCCTCACTTTCAGTCTGTATCTGTCCCTAGGTCTGAAATGGGTCTCTTGTAGACAGCATACATATTGGTCTTGTTTTTGTATCCATTTAGCGAGACTGTGTCTTTTGGTTGGAGCATTTAATCCATTCATATTTAAGGTAATTATTGATATGTATGTTCCTATGACCATTTTCATAATTGTTTTGGGTTTGTTTTTTTAGGTCCTTTTCTTCTCTTGTGTTTCCCACTTGGGGAAGTTCCTTTAGCATTTGTTGTAGAGCTTGTTTGGTGGTGCTGAATTCTCTTAGCTTTTTTTTGTCTGTAAAGCTTTTGATTTCTGTGTCAAATCTGAAGGAGATCATTGCCAAGTAGAGTAATCTTGGTTGTAGTTTCTTCCCTTTCATCACTTTAAATATATCGTGCCACTCCCTTCTGGCTTGTAGAGTTTCTGCTGAGAAATCAGCTGTTAACCTTATGGGAGTTCCCTTGTATGTTATTTGTTTTTTTTCCCTTGTTGCTTTTAATAATTTTTCTTGTACTTTAGTTTTTGTCAATTTGATTACTATGTGTCTTAGTGTGTTTCTCCTTGGGTTTATCCTGCCTGGGACTCTCTGCACTTCCTGGACTTGTGTGGCTATTTCCTTTCCCATATTAGGAAATTTTTTGACTATAAGCTGTTCAAATATTATCGGGTCCTTTCTTTCTCTTTTCTCCTTCTGGGACCCCTAATGTGAATGCTGTCGTATTTAATGTTGTCTCAGTGGTCTCTTAGGCTGTCTTCATTTCTTTTCGTTCTTTTTTCCTTTATTCTGTTCCATGGCAGTGAATTCCACCATTCTGTCTTCCAGGTCACTTACCCATTCTTCTGCCTCAGGTATTCTGCTCTTGATTCCTTCTAGTGTATTTTTCATTTCAGTTATTGTGTTGTTCTTCTCTGTTTGTTCTTTAATTCTTCTAGGTGTTTGCTCTTTACTTCTTCTAGGTCTTTGTTAAATATTTCTTGCATCTTCTCGATCTTTGCCTCCATTCTTTTTCTGAGGTCCTGGATCATCTTCAGTATCATTATTCTGAATTCTTTTTCTGGAAGGTTGCCTATCTCCAGTTCATTTAGTTGTTTTTCTAGGGTTTTACCTTGTTCCTTCATCTGGTACATAGTCTTCTGCCTTTTCATTTTGTCTATCTTTCTGTGAATGTGGTTTTTGTTCCACAGGCTGCAGGGTTGTAGTTCTTCTTGTTTCTGCTGTCCTGCCCATTTTTTAAATATAATTACTGATACAGCTGAGTTTAAGTCTACTGTCATATTTAGATCCTTGTCCCGTTACTACTTTGTTCCTTTATTCTTCCGTTCCTTCTTTAAAAAATTGAATCTTCCATTTTAATTTTATTTTCTTCCTCTAGTACCTTAAGTATTTTTGTATGATTAATTTAGTGATTATTTTAGAGATTAAAATATTCACCCTAGACTTATTACATCTTAAATTAGTATCTTTACTGCTTTGAAAACAATGCAAAAATTTTACAATAAATATTTAACTGGAGTTTAACTCCATTTGCCCCTCCCTTTGTGCTACTAATGTCATATATTTCACTTCTACATATGTTTTAAATCCTTAAAGTTCTTGCTACTGTTGTTTTAAACAGTCAATATTCATGTTTACCAACATATTTACTTTCTGTTTCTGTATTTCTATGCTTCCATCTGGTATAAATCTTCCTTCAACCTGAAGAGCATCCTTTTATAGTTCTTATAGTTTGAGTCTGTTGGGGATGAATTTTATCATCTCTTTTTGGCCCTAAACAACTTTACTTCTCATTCATTTTTGAAAATTATTTTCACTGGGTTTGAATTCTAGGCTGTCAGTTTTCCTTAGTTTCTGCCCTTTCTCTTTCCATTTTCTTCTGGTCAGCATGTTTCTGTTGAAAAGCCAACTGTAAGCTTTAATTTTACTCCCTTATAGTCTTTTTTCTTCTGGATGTTTTAAAGACTTTCCTTGAACTTTGATTTGACTTGATAGGGTTTTCTTTGTATTTATCCTAATTGGGATTCACTTAGTTTCTTGAACATATGAGCTGATCCTTCTCATGACTTAAAACAACTTTCAGCCATTATCTTTTTAGATAATGCGTCTGCCCCTAATTTCTCTCTCCTTTTCCTTATGAAATTCCAATTACATGTAAGTTAGCCTTTTGACTGTTTCATATGCTCTGTTGTGTTCTTTCCATTTGTTTTTTATATTTGTTTCATTTCCTTCTATTGCTCTGCCTTCAACTTCACTATTTCTAACTCCTGTTTACATTCTGCTGTTAAACTTCCCAATGAATACTTAACTTTAGATATTGTATTTTTTGGTTATGAAGTGTTCATTTGGCTTATATTGTAGATTCCAAGCCACTGTTGAAATTCTACATATTTTTCTCCATTTTGAAATTTTTTTTTAAACCACACCAATCCTAATTAATTTTAAGTCCTTCTCAACTAATTCCAATATCTGGATCATCCATGATTTTGCTTTAATTATTTGATTTTTGTCTCCTGATTGTCAGCCACAATTTCCTGTCCCCCTCTTTTCTTCAGCACATCTAGTTATTTTTTATTTCATGGCAGACATTGTGTATGAAAGTACCATAGGGGCTCCAGATGATACTCCCCATCAGCGAGAGGGCAGCCTTTCCTTTGTGGGCATATTAAAGCAAAGTGATAGGTCCCTCACCTCTTGGGAATTGAGCTGGATCAGGGCTCTGTTGCACTCTTAGTAAGACTCAGCCCACCTCTGGTTAGTTCCTATGCCTTAAAGGTGACCCTCCTAGGCTTCTGAGAGTCTGGAGGGTTTCTGTCCTCCCATCCCCAAAAGACTGCAAAAGAGGTTCAGTTCTATCTTTTGGAGGTTTGAAGCTTACTCATTAGCTTCCTTACCGATGCAAATTTAAAATATGGCATGGGGGGAGACCAGTCATGTGATTGCTGCAAGCCCTATCCTCTAGTGGATCTGGTCTCCCAACCACCATAGAAGTGTGGAAGACTTTACTCTGCCTTTCCCACCCAGCATCCCAGTTTCCTAAACTACACCAGAACTTACATGTAAATTTATACTACTGAAGCCAAGGAAAATTTCAACACAAACCTTTTCTTTACTACTTTAAATAGCCTCATAAAAATCTTGCTTTCACTACTGATTTACTTAGCATTTTTAATGGATAGTATAAAAGTGAACTTCTACATAGCCACTGTTTAAAAAATCCAAGTTTTAAGAAAAGTGGTGTTTTGCCTACTTTTTTCAAAACCTGCTTTTCTATTTGAGGAAATGCCCTCAAACTATATCCTAGAAGTTTAAAAATATTCACTGCAAACTGGCTGACGTCTGATGTGCTTTGTAGTGAAGGACATCTGAACATCTCATCTCAGATAAGAAGCATTATCATCCCTTAGCAACAGCAAATAACAGGTGTAAAATGTTGAAGTCCTTTTAATATTATATCCATAGCTGAAGGTCAGATCTTATCACTTACGGTCCAAGAATGATGCATGTGTCAGCTGTCATGAAGCCTCTTCTGGGATAACTGGAGAGATGTTTATATACTTGAGCAGACATCTGCCATTTCTGCCTTCTTGCCTTCCATTTTCGCCTTATATAGTCCCAGAACCCAGGGTTCTTTAAGGGAATCACCACTCTCCCACTCATTCCCTGTGATTATGGTTGACTGCCTACTCCTCCCAGGGCCAAAGGCAGATATATGGCCCAAGCTTGGTCAGTTACTTATTCCATGCCTCTGACCACACTGATCATTTCAAATGTTGAAACATGACCCAAACTAGTTCTCAGAGGCTCAATCTGAGGATTCTTGTTTACATTGCTGAGGAAGAGAATGTCTGCAGCTGGGGTTAAGGAGGAGGAGATATGAGACTGTAGCTGTTGGCAGCCATCTTGCCACCATGAAGATAGGGCCTCTCTGAGAACAGAGCCAGTTGAGAGGAGCAGAGCTAGGAGGTGAGAGAATGAAGACCAGTTTTGAGGACACTGGTTGAGACACTGAAGCCTGTCATGTCTGAAGCCAGGAAATACCCCAGGACTTTTCAGTTTTGTGAACAGAAAAAAAAAAATCCCTATTTAATACAAGCAGGCTTTAGTTACTTCTCTGTCACTCATAACCAAGTGACAAGTTGTTTATTCTTCAGGTAATTCTCAACAATGGATCACCATTCTCAGCCAGAGTCGATTCCAAAACAAAGGCTAGAACGGTGAACGGGGTCCAGAGGGTGGAGATATAACTAAAGTGCTCTGGATTGCATTTACACTGAGTGGGATCCATGCTTAGCAACTGGCTGTGTCACAACCCAAATGTGGATGTGAGTAAACCATTCAGCATTCAAGAGGAAGTAGAAAAACTCACTTTGGGGAAGAGCAGCTAGAGACAATGGCATGATATCCAGATTGAGATGATCTAAATTGGAATTATGGACCTGAAACTTGCAGAAGATCAGGGCTGGAGACAAGGACTTTCTTATGATAATAGAGGTGATAATGGGAATGTTGGAGTATGCTGAAGGGATCCAGAGGGAGAGTGATGAAAAGGAAGTAGACAAAAGACAGAACCTTTGGAGTTGCATAGTTTTAGAAGGCTGGTGGAAGAGAAAAGGACTAGGTGAAGAAGGCAGTGGATCAGTCAGGGAGATAGGAGGAGAATAAGGAAAAACCTGGGACCAAGAAATCCAGGGACAGCACTTAGAAGGAAGAGAAAGACATCACCAACTACAAATACCAAAAAGTTGAAGACCCTAGAGACTGAGAAGAGCAAGGAACTTACCAAGGTCATTGTTGACCTTGCCAAAAGGTGTTCCAGGAAAGTGGTAGGGTAGAACCAGGCTGCAACAGTTACAGAGCAAATCCATGAAAAAGCAGACCTCATGTGCAATCAGCAGCCTCTGAGATCCCTGGGGGCTGAGGAAGGGGCAGAAAGGCAGGCATAGAGATACTGGAAGGTGGATACCAATAAAACCAACACCATGACATTATCTTTGACTGCAAATTACAGCTTAGGATGCCAGTCTCATTTTCATCAGGATGGTATTAAAAATCCACTCCTGGACATATATCCAGAGAAAACCATAATTCAAAGAGATACATGCACCCCAATGTTCACTGCAGCACTATTTACAATAGCCAGGACATGGAAGCAACCTAAATATCTACCAACAGATAAATGGATAAAGAAGATGTGGTACATATATACCGTGGAATATTACTCGGCCATAAAAAGGAATGAAATAGTGCCATTTGCAGTGACAAGGATGGACCTAGAGATTGTCATACTGAGTGAAGTCAGACAGAGAAAGACAAATATCATATGATATCATTTATATGTGGAATCTAAAAAACGGTGCAAATGCTAGATACATGCACCCCAATGTTCACTGCAGCACTATTTACAATAGCCAGGACATGGAAGCAACCTAAATATCTACCAACAGATAAATGGATAAAGAAGATGTGGTACATATATACCGTGGAATATTACTCGGCCATAAAAAGGAATGAAATAGTGCCATTTGCAGTGACAAGGATGGACCTAGAGATTGTCATACTGAGTGAAGTCAGACAGAGAAAGACAAATATCATATGATATCATTTATATGTGGAATCTAAAAAAAGGTGCAAATGCACTTATCTACAAAACAGAAATAGAGTTACAGATGTAGAAAACAAAGGTATGGTTACCAGGGAGTAAGAGGGGGGAAGGATAAGTTGGGAGATTGGGATTGACATATACACACTACTATATATAAAATAGATAGCTAATAAGGACCTACTGTGTAGCACAGGGAACTCTACTCAATACTCTGTAACAGTCTATATGGGAAGAGAATCTAAAAAAGAGTGGATATATGTATACACATAACTGATTCACTTTGCTGTACAGCAGAAACTAACCCAATATCGTAAGTCAACTATACTCCAACAAATTTTTTTTTAACTTAGTAAATAAAGGTGTGAGGCTAATATGCAGAGTAGAACATGTTCAGGAAAATTACCAAGAGCTGAATTATGTCTGTTCAGAAGAAGGGACCAAAATAGGAAACTGCGTACCACAAAGGGAATAATACATTTGGGGCAGTATCCACTGTGTAAGGTGATACCTGGATCCTAGAAAGCAGAACAAGGCTTCCGCCCTCAGGGGGAGCCACTCTACACTGAGGTTCAGTGCGGGATAAACCTTCCGGGAAGCCTCCCTGCTGGTTCCTTCACCCCGCCCCCGATGCCACATGTTCTAGCACAGCTCATGAACGGTGTTTTCTCTTCAGTGTCCTGGACTTGCCTGTTTGTGTTCCGTTGGGCTCTGGGCATGGGGCTCTGGGGGGAGACAGTCTTGCTATATTGGGAGGCGTGGGTTCTGTCTTGGACTAAATGATGCTTGCAGTGTGGCTCTGTCCACTCCTATGCTGTATTGAAGTGATGGGGGCTGGACTGCGTTGCAAATACATCATTTTGTTGTTGTTGTTGTTGTTTAAAAAACTTAGATGAACTTAAGTGTTCGTCTCTTCTACTGGGCTGAAAACTCCGAGGAGTCAGGGATTATATTTTATTCATCTTCATAGCAGAGAGTAGATGGTCAATTAGGGTTACCAGATTTAGGAAAAAAAAGAAAAAATATAAACGACACAGAGTTAAATTTGGAATTCAAATTCAAATACGGTATGGGACATACTTTTATACAAAAGCTGTCTGCTGATGGTCTGAAACTCAAATCTCACTGGGCGTTTTCTCTGGTAACCCCACATCCTGCCCACGTTTGCTGAATGAATGCAGAAGGGTAACTGGGGTGGAATGAGGAAGGAGAGACCCGGGGGAGGACAATTTCTCCATCTAAACCCATTCTCCAAAACCAGTAATTTGTAAAACTAGCACGATGCTAAAGGTGATATGTTGGCAGTACAGTTAAGACCATAAGAAGAAGAGATGAGAAAGTCAAGTCCTCAGACTTTGGATTTTCTTCTTGTCTTTAATTTTAAATGACACCTTCTTACTTACTTGCTTCATTCTTACGTGGGAGGTAACTATTTTGGTTCAAACGAAGAGAGCATTTAACTTGCTTACAGTTTCCCTAGGGCAGAAACTTGGAATATCTTAGCTGAGAGGGTCCGTCTTGGGGTCGCACACGTAGTGGGGTCCGATGTCGGTGGGGGCTGCAGTCCCCTGAGGGCTTGGCTGGGACCGGAGGATCCGCTCAAGATGGCAGGTTGGTGCTGCCTGTTGGCTGGAGGACTCGGCAATCTGCGCCTCTCCACGGGGTTGCTCAAGCATCTTTGTGGCTTGGCAGATGGCTTCCCCCAAAGGAGAAATCCAAGAGACCAAGCTGAAGTGTAAGGTCCCATACTGTCACCTCTGCCTTATTCTACTGGGGACACAGACCAACCCTGACTCAATGTGGGAGGGGGCATCAGAAAGGCAAGGATCATTCGAGAGGCTGGCTACCACAATGCCAGTTCAGAAAATTCAAAATATGCTCTTTGAGGGCAAAGTCTCCCACCCCGGATACAGAAGCACATTTTGAGATATTGTAAGGAATGGCCAGAGGCCCAAGGAGCCCACATAAAAGGGAGGCAGAGAACACAGAAGTCTCAGTAACACCATCTGCTTCCAGGTGATGGTCCCATCCACCATCACCCATCCACCCATCACCCATCCATCCATAACCTATCCATCACCCAGCCACCCATCACCCATCCATCCACCACCCATCCATCCCCC
>NW_020173770.1:4175029-4200815 GCF_003031525.2 Neophocaena asiaeorientalis asiaeorientalis | reverse complement strand
AGCACACAAGCTTCTGTGGTGGACTCTGGGGACTCGTGGTGAGCAAAAGAGATATGTCTCCATCCTCTTGGAACAGACAGTCCAAGAGGGAGGCAGACATTAAACCAGGATACAGGCAAACAAAATGGCAAGGTACAATGTGAAAGACACAGAGAACAATTATAGCAACCAACAGAGTGGGTACCTGCTTACATGAGGTGACCGGAAGTCTTCCCTAAGAAGGTGGTTCTAAGGCAAAGAAGAGGCTCACCCACCATGTGATGAGGTGGGTGGTAGAGGGACACATGCACCAAGGTCAGAACGGGCATTAGTTCACAGGAGGGTTCCTGGGCCTCTTCTGGATAGAAGCCCGGAGGAGAAGCCGAGTCAGGAGCAAGATGAGAAGCGGTTGTGGAGAGTGAGACCACCGACTTTGTCCTGAAGAGCGCGGCAGGGGGTGGTGGTGTGGGGGGGCATTTGGGGTACAACCATGGGGCCGCTAGAGGAGCTACAGGGGGAGAGGGAGTCAAACCTGGAGAGAGGGGCGTGAGCAGAAGCCCCAAGACTGTGGGAAAAGAAGTCCATCTGATTCCTAGAGAGGAGACCAGACGGCCCAGGTGAGGCAAAGCAGAAACCAGCTGAGAGCGGTGCGGGGGCAGGGATGGCGGGAAATGGGTGCACTAAAGGGAGTTTAATGCAGAGAGAGTACAGCAGGGGTGAGCTCAGGGCTGCAGGCCAACGTCTGGCTGCTGTTTACAGCCATGGGAGCACCCCCTGCCGAGTTCTGCTTCTCATTTCGGACAAACCTTGGGAGCACCATCCACTTACACCCTGGGACACACCTGAATCAATCAAGAGACTGACACGTACATTTCTAGGAAAAAAGATGTGCCTAAGAGCTTGTTGTTTATAGTCACATTTTCAATAATTTGAAGATGGAAGTGCCTAAGGGAAATGCTTGATTGCTCAATTACTCATGAAAATGCTTGACTGCTAAATGATTTACGAAAACGATTTTTTATTTTTCGTGGCATTCATCAAACTCAAATAGAAAAGCATTAGACCCAAATAAAATCAAGATAAAAGTAAATGAAAAACAAAGGCCTCTCAAAGTAAACAGAAATATTAACTCAAATGTCTTTGGGGACCTACTGTGTGTCAAGCACGGCTAGACCCTGAGGATACTGAAATGAGCAATACATAGTATCTGCCTTTAAAGGTTTCAGAGTTTCCCTAGGAAACCAATAAGCAAACCAAGTGTTATGTGTGGATAATATGGACCACGATGGATGCATGGCTGGGTACCTGGCAGCAGCCAGAAGTTGACAAAGGGTGTGGCCCTGACAAGTTCAGGAAAAACCAACTGTCTTAGACTGCTTGGGCTGCTATAACCAAATACCATAACCTGGGTGACAAACAACAGACATTTATTTCTCACGGTTCTGGAGGCTGGGAAATCCTAGACCAGGGTGCTGGCATGGTGGGGGTCTTGGTGAGGGCCCTCCTCCTGGCTTGTAGACAACCACCTCATCACTGTGTCCTCACGTGGCGTAGAGAAAGCTCTGGTCTCTTCCTCTTCTTCTAAGGGCAGTAATCCCATCGTGGGGACCCCACCCTCATGACCTCATCTAAACTTAATTACTCCCCAAAGGCCCCCATCTCCAAAAACCATCACACTGGGGGGTTAGGACTTCAACATGTAAATCTGGGAGGGACATAAACATTTGGTCTGTAACACCAACCAAAAAAGGTAACTTCTGAGTTAAGTCCTGAAAAATGAAGACATGAGGGAGGGTCTTCGGGCAGGGAAGGAAAGAGTGGGTAGAAAAACTGTGCAGAGCACAGAAGCAGCAATGAGCCTCTGTAAGTAAGTTGTTGTAGTGGCATACAGCATGAGGAAGACAGAGGGGCTCAGGTCACCAACAGGGGTGTAGGCCCACGTTAAAGGTTTGGGTCTTATTCTGAAGGAAATGGGGAGTCGCTGATAGATTTTATGCAGTTCTAAGATGTGGTCAGATTTGTGTTGGAGGAAGATTCATCCACAACAAGAAAGATGGATCTGGGGGGGCTCGAGAGTGAAGAATTCACTAAGATGCTACTTACAGGCTGTGTCACTAAAAACCAGGTTTTCCAAGAACGTTTCATGGCATGGGAAATATAAATAACAACAGTAATAGTAAATCATAATTACAATAAACACGGTGAATCCTGGCATGTGCTGAACACTTAAACATCACCTTATCAGTCTTAGTAAGAGCCCTCTGAAGTAGGTATTTTTTTATTTTAATGAGGACGCAGAGGTTCAGAGAGGTCATGTAACTTACCAAAGGTCACACAGTGAGGAAGTGGCCACGCTTGGTTTGATGCCTGAGGCCCTACGCCTCATGACCACGCCAGCTGTGAACAGTCAGCTTTGATGGCCTCAGTGATGGGGAGGGGGTGGCCAGCGAGGAGGGGTCCACACCACCACTGGACCTGCCACTCTGCATGACAGTCCCTGACCCAAGGAGAATCTGCTAGGGTGACATCCCTGGGAGTGGCCTCTTGGGAGCGTGTGGGCTGCCTCCTCACCCTCACCCCAAAACCACGGCAGGGCGATGATTTTGCATGTGCAGTGGGAGTGCAGTGATTTGGGGAATGATATGGGTGCAGTATATTTTGTTTAAAAAGACCAACTCCACTTCCTCTCCCCAGAGGGCTGCAAGGGGTATGGATAATGCCATTTTGCTCAGATGTGTTTATCCAACAGTGGAAATGCCTCAGCCGGAAGCACGAGGCTCTGGGGAGAAAGATCCATGACAGCAAGGCCCCGGCCTTCGTCCTTCACCAACAGGGGAATCAGGCCCACAGGTCACACTGCCGTCCTGGTTTCATCTTCACCGAGGCAACGCGATGGGTCTGCATGGGGTCCGCAGAGAACAAGAGCCCCTCGGCTGTCTCCCTGCTCTGGTCGTCTCCCAGGCCTGGACCCCGCTTTCTGGCTCCAGCACAGCCTACCTTCCCCATTGCCAGCACTCTCCTTCCTCAAACAGATGTTCTATTTCCAACCTCTTCTAAAACTACAGCCCCAAATGCCACTTGACTCCGCAGAAACCTTCCGTTGCTTTCCAGTGTCTTCTGAGTGGAATTCTAACTTCTTAGCAGGACATCCAAGGCCCTGCTTCATCTGAAAACTCCTCACCCCAAACCCCAATCCTGATGGTGTCTTATCTATTAAGAGTCATTTGTGCAAGTATCCAGAGAAAACTGCAACTTGCCACTCAGAGCGCAGGTGATGGAAGAGTACGGTTCCAAATCTCCACTAAGACCCTTTGTGCATCAGGAGGCAGAGGCAGGGAGGGTTACCATAGGCTCCTGCGGTCTGTATAGAAGCTAGAACTTGTCACTTAGTTAATGTTTCTTCCCATTTGATCCAGAAATCTAAGCAAGGAATCTCTGAGGCTGGCTATTCCAGTCTCAGCTGCTTCAAATAAAATAGTGAAATTAATTTGCTGTCATGGCCATAGGAATTTCTTGAAAGGAGTCGCCTCTGAGGTTAATGAGTAGAAGAGGCCAATCCTGTGTGTGCGGAAATTCTTGGAATCTGAAGACATGGGCAGTTGGAACTGGTAAGGTTTCACAGAAAAATGTATATGTGTTGTCTTTGAGGTATTTACTTAACTGAAGACATACGTTTCTACAGCTTCTGGACATTGATTTAATGGGAAAAGATCTTTAAAGCTTCTCCAACTCATTTCCCCACCTGCCAGTGTCGCCTGCCAGCTCCTTCCTCATAATGCCCGCTGGTGCCAAAAGAATGTGTCCACGAGCCTGCCTGTTAGAAGCAACCAAAACGCACTCAGTGTTTTGTACTTGACTTCGGCACACTGTTTCTGCCCTTCCCCACAACAGCTCCTTCTAACCCTGTCTGGACAGCTGAAGTTTGCCGTATGAAGATGAGTCTCAGTTTAGTCCTCAGAGCCCAGAGGAAGACCAGTTTGTGTAATGCCCATTACAGGCGTTTCCCGGGGCAGCTGCCTTCCCAGAAACACTTCCAGACTGAACCAGACAAAGCTCGCTACCTGCCAGTGAAACGGCAGGCTGGAAAAACAGCTCTGGGACTCCACCGAGACTGTTCTGGAGATGAACCTTAAAAAGCTCCCTTCTCCCCTTACTTAGGCCAGGAGGCGAGGGGGTCTACAGAACCGGATTTCTGAACTCTTCCAAGACAATGCAGACATGAAAATGGGAAGACAGTGATTGTCTGCCATCTGCACTCCCGACGGGCAGAGACACATACATAGGAGGCCAGTGTTTAGCCAACCCGGAACTCTGGGGATCTCATGCTTTCCCACGTATTCTCCTTAAGACACTAAACCCAGCAATAACTCTTGGCAATGCAAACACATTCCTATTAGCTGAATAGGCACAACCAAAGATTATATGCCCCAGTGGTCTTGTTTTGAACTGCAAAAGAAGAGGCTAGATTTCAAAGGAGCTATGATAAAATTCTCCACCCCTGGTGGGCTCTTAACTCTTCCTGATGTTTGTACTACAGAAGGGGTTGACATTTCCTAGGGTTCTCTTTGAGCAAAAGCTTCAAAGTCGTTCTGAGATGACATTGCCAGCTTTCACGCATGTTTCAAAAGGGCAAAATACCTCTAGTGCCTAGCACGGGGCCTTGGGATACCATGAGGTCTCAATAACTATTTACTGATTAAAGGAATATGCCGAAAGAACTCAATAGAAAAGCAGGATCATCTTTAATCAGCAAAATCTTTCCCCTCTAAACTGTGAGACAGAATTCCCCTGAACAGTGCCTGGTTCCTAGGCAGGGCCACCACCCTCAAATCTAGGGACCAAATGGACCCCGCCTCCCCAAGCTATGCAGGATTTAATTTGCATAGCGGTACATGGCAGCCCTGAAGCACTTACTGGATGGAAAAAAATAGAGAATTTGCTGAAGGTCTGAGACACTTTTCACATGGCATAATGTGCCTGCCTGATAACAGACTTCATTTTAATCATTTATATTCTTTTTCTGTGTTTGAGGGAAAAAATCAATATGTAGAGCAAGCATATATAAACTATTCAGTGTGACTTGCTTCTGTAATTAAGCTAAAATCTTGCATGTGGGTCATGGGTGACAAAAGTTAGGGAAAAGTATGTAAAATCTGTCACCTACCTATATAAATATAGCTCTGCTAATCATTACATCAGGGATGGGCAATGGAGTATGCATAATGGTCTCTGAGTTTGCCTTCAGAGGTCCTTTGTGAGATGCCTGCTGGGGTTAGACATGCCGGGGAGGGCCAAGGAATGGAGGCAGGCTAATGGCGCCCACAGGAATCAGGGATCCTAATGGAGACACAACCCATAACCCTGGTCCTGGTCTCATTAATTCTGTGCTCTCACCAACTCTGTTCTGGGTTTATGACTATGTCTTTAAATCACATGCTCAGAAAACTAGTAGGTTCGCGCAAAAGGAAGAACCCTTAGTACCTCTGCTGAGTAACAGTTGTACCTAAAAATGGTTATGCCAGCTGAAGAAAATCTCTTTGTTGCCACTTTTAGGAAAAGGTCAAATGAATTTCAAGCAATTAGCAGAAAGGCAGCCTTGAGGCATCACCAACTCAAGGAGTGTGAAAAGCCAGAGTTAGGTCAAATGCTAGAGAGGTGGGAGTTAAATCCTTAAAATAGCATTTTAGGGAAAAGAACAAATAATTGGGTTTGATTTCAAGAACTGATGTAGTTTATTGAAAAGAGCCACTCTTCCTTTTTGACCGGTATAGTTATACCTCTTTTAAAAAGGCCAAATTCCTGCTATATTTCCTACTATACAATTTTTTAAATTAAATATATGGTGTGCCTCAGTCATGATCCAGCATTCGAGATTGGTTTTTTTTTGGAATCTAGCAAGAGCACATCCATATTTCCTTGTTTTGTCAGCTGCCAAAACCAAGAAGCAATGACACTACAGTAGCAGTGAGCACACCCAGCACCCAGATCTTGGTTTCTAATACCATTTCCCCAGAAACCAGGGCTCCTTGGAGAAATGGCTGAGTTTAGGACTGGGACGGGAAGTGTATAAGATAAACCTGGTGCATCTTGTTGCAACAGAAAGTAAAAAAGGGCTCACACACACAGACATACACATGCAATAGTGGACACATATCCAACGGACACAGGAGCCGACTGGAAGAATCCTCAGTGGCCAAGGCAGGAACAACTTGAACAACATAAAACAGTGCTTGATTATATCACAAAATATAAAATAAATACCCCCGAGTCCAAGTTTAGATAAATAAACAATTGACTATATAAATAAACAGGGAAAGTAGACAACTCTCACGTGCAGAAAAATTCAAAACAACTTATGTAGCTACTTCAAGCTTCAAGGAAGTGAAGCATAATTCCTTAAGTGTGGGATGTGCACAGTGACTTCCAAAGAATTCAGTATAGAAAGGAAGGAAAAAAGAAATTTACGGTGGAAAAATTTGACAAACATGACTTCAGTCAGCTGGTCAGAGTTGACATCAGCAGTGACAAGTCCTGTTGACAGTATGTGCCCTCGATGTGGTAGAACAGGCGCAGTACTTCATCTCTGTGGACTTCTCCTCAAAGCAGATAAGGCCAGTTCAATCAGGAGAAGAACATCAGACAAACCCAAGGTGACGGATATTCTACAAAACCCTTGACTCGTATCCCTCAAAATTATCAGTATCATCAAGAACAGAAAGTGTGGGAAACGGCCACAGCCAAATAGAGCCTGAGGAGAGATGATGACTAAATGTAATGTGGTACCTGGATGGACTCTTAGAACAGAAAAAGGACATGAGGTAAGAACTAGGAAAATCTGAATAAGAGGCATGGACATATATATATACTACCAAGCGTAAGGTAGATAGCTAGTGGGAAGCAGCCACATAGCACAGGGAGATCAGCTCGGTGCTTTGTGACTGTCTGGAGGGGTGGGAGGGAGGAAGACGCAAGAGGGAAGATATATGGGAACATATGTATATGTATAACTGATTCACTTTGTTATAAAGCAGAAACTAACACACCATTGTAAAGCAATTATACCCCAATAAAGATGTTAAAAAAAATCTGAATAAGGCATGGACTTTAGTTAATAACAATGTGTCAGTGTTGGCTGTGACAAATGCTCTACAATAATTTAAGATGTTAATAACAGGGGAAACTGGATGTGAGGGATATGGGATCTCTGTATTATCTTTACAATTTTTTTGGTAAATCTACAACTGTTCTCATATAAAACACTTATTTTTTAAAATCTAGCAAAAGCAAACATTGTAAAGCAAGTATACGCCAATAAATATTAATTTAAGAAAATCTAACAAGAGCAGCCTTTGAGGGAGGGAGAAATCAGCTTTTATTCTTACCTGCCCCAAATCTCCAATGGGCACGTTTCTGTAAACACATGGAGTCCTGGGAGACATGCACTTCCTTTTGCCCATTTATGTGTGGTGCCCATCACGCATTCTCAATGGGTGGATGTTTGCCCTCAAAGGAGCAAAAATTGGTACTTGGGGAGGAGGTGAAAATTCTTAGGTATTACAATGGTTTATTCCACTCCAAAGCTTAAAACTACCCAACAAAATGTTATTCCTCAGTGTTTAATTTCCCTCTTTAAAGAGAAATTTAATTCAAAGTTTAATTAATTTAATTTTTCTCTTTAGGCAGGCAGTAATGAAAGTCCAATTGTAAAATGCTGGTATACGTCACTGAGAAACACACATCTTATGCTTACAGGGATGTGTGTGAGAAATGGGGGGTTCATGAGTATGTTTAATCAACATGAAAGGAAAATCTCACACGAACTCTCTACATAAGCATTATGTCACAGTCACATAATAGCACTCAATTCTGTTGTTTTTAACATGATTTTATGCACTTGGTTGTAGGCACTCTCGTGATAAGTTTAAAAATATTTCACACTTTTTAAGAAAAAAATAGGAGGATTTTTTTTTTAAATCTGAGCTTTAAATTTCAATTGAACAAAACAGCCTCATCACCATCAGGACTGTTTATTGAGCAACTATGAAGGTACAGCCCTCGCTGTTTATGTTTTAACTTCAGAGAAATTCTAGAGTCAAGGCATAGGCAATGGTTTCCTCAGCCTTCACGTGATATGAAACTGTTAAATGAAATATTGATACACATGAATTCTCTCTTGGGAAGATAGGCTTTTTAGTCTAAACTCTGATTTATAAATTATCATCCTTTCTAGAAATTATATGTTCTTCTAAATGTCCTCAATCTCCAGGACCTTTCTCTCTTATTAAAAGAATTCAGGTTAAAATATAAAAAGCTCTATATCATGAATTGTTACAAACGCACCGTGCAGATGTACATGTGACTAATAGGAAAACTGGGTGTGGGGAGTATGGGACGGCTCCATACTATCTTTGCAATTCTTCAGTAAATCTAAAGCTACTCTGATTTTCTTTTTCTGAAAAAAGAATAGACATATATATACATATATGTATAACTGAATCACTTTGCTGTACACCTGAGACTAACACAACATTGTAAATCAACTAGACTTCAATTAAAAAATTAAGAAAATGAGCATCAAGCAACTTCTTGAAAAAAAAAAAGCTATTCTAAAATCACTTATTTTAAAAATTACATATCTCTTATTAAATACTTAATTAAGTTTATTACAACCATTAGTTCACTAAACTTTGAGGTCCTCAAGGGCAGGATAGAGTCTCACCCATTCTTGGGTCACAGGAACTTGATCTTGAACCTGAGACACAGCAGACACTTACCTATCCTTGGACGAATAGATGAAAAGCTGAAAACAGAATTCATCATCCAACTCTTCTTCTCCTGATATCAAATATGCTCAACACATCAGTCAAACATGGAGAGTTTTACCCAAGGATTATAAAAAATATATATTTTATAACGCCTCTCTGTTTAAATAATGCAAACCACTCTATCTCCTAGCATTACCCACATTTGTTATTTTAAAATATAACTTTTTAAAAAAGACCCATTTCTATGATGACGCTACAAGCTTGGGGAAGGAAAAAACGTTGCAGAAACTCTAGGGAGACCTGATTCAATAGACAACTTTTTGGAAAATGATATTAAGGCCTTGCTAAGAGGTCACAAGAAATAAATGAGTTAGCAGAGACCATTGTGGATATGTAACCCAGAGCCCTCCTTGACTGAGTGGTGGGCAACCAGAAGCGGGGACACAGTGGAAACAAGCACAACGTGTTGGCTTGCTTCCTGCCCTTTGTGTGCTGACCAAAGAGGAAGCAAGAACACTGAAAGGCCTGGCGGGGAGCGGGGATGAAGCCCTCACATGCAGTTGAAGAAAGCCAGGGCTGCCTCGGAGGGCAGGACTGACAGCCGGGGAAAGCGCTGGCCAGAGACCTCCATACTGTCCCTCTGAGCCGAGATCTTGCCTCTGGAGTCCAGACTGATGAACCAGTCCTGATACAATGCACAAGGGAAAGAAAGCTAAAGATCTTCTGGGAGGCAGCCGAGTGCTACGGAAAGACTAGACTTCAGAATCTAGCTGTCAGCCCTGTCACTTCCTGTTCTGTGAGCTTCTGCATCTTCACCTACAAAGTGCACACAACATCCACCTTGCAGGGCTGCTGGGGGCACCTGGTGTGATCATACCTAGAGTATGTCTAGCCTGGGGGGGCCGCAAACTACAGTCTGAGGGCCACATCCAGCCCACTGCCCACTGACAGAGCTAAGAATGGTTTCATATTTCTTAATGGTTAAGAAAAATAAAAGGAGAATATTTCATGACACATGAACATTATAAAATTCAAATGACAATGTCCACAAATAAGTTTTATCAGAACACAGCCACACCCACTGGTTCACTTATTATCTACAGCTGCTTTTACCTTTTAAGCCGCAGTGGCAAAGTTGAGTAGCTGTGACAGAGATCATAGGACCCACACAGCTGAACACATTAACTGTCTAGCTCTTCATTTAAAAAGTTTGCCAATTTTTGACCTGTGGCTCCATCCAAAGCAAAGGTCCTCAGTAACTGTTTCCTTAGCCTTCTCGGCTTTCTCTTAGTGCAGGGGTTCTTAACCTGGGGAATTATGCACACCCCCGACACCCCAGCCCAGGGCCTTTTGAGTTGACTTGGCTGGGGAGGAGGGTGCTCCTGGCATCTCATGGTAAAGACCAGGGATGCTGGCAGACATCCTACAATGCACAGAACAGCCCCCTTCCCCTACACGCATAACTGAGAACTACCCACCCCAGTGGCAACAGGGCTGGGGCTGAGGGGCCCTGCCCTAGTGTAAGGAGGAAGGCCAGAATGAATGAAGGGAAAGGAAAGTGGCTGAGATTTACTGAGCACGCCGGGGGCACTATGTCAGACAGCAGGGTAACCATCATCATC
This sequence comes from Neophocaena asiaeorientalis asiaeorientalis, assembly GCF_003031525.2. Classification (NCBI taxonomy): domain Eukaryota; kingdom Metazoa; phylum Chordata; class Mammalia; order Artiodactyla; family Phocoenidae; genus Neophocaena; species Neophocaena asiaeorientalis. The sequence continues at coordinate 4,190,449 of NW_020173770.1, read as the reverse complement.
TCCTTTACAAATGAGAAAACAGACTCAGCAAGGGCTTGTCACTTGCCCAACATCACACAGCAAGGCAGAGGCTGTGCAAGAGTGTGAAGCCATTTCTGTATATTCCAAAGCCTTTTCTCCTTCCACTCTGCCTGCCATCAACTCTTAAAAAACAGTTGAGTTCCCAAAGATATAGGGGTGCCAGCTTTTACCTCACTAATCCCTCTCCCAGAAGGGTGGGCAGAATCTTGGCTAGGTAGGTTATGTGAGGCCGGAACAAGAGCCTCCTGTGTGGCAGACATAGCCTCATGGGGAGTGTCAGGCAAGGGGTAGGGTTGGGAGTCCAATGGGAGTTAAGAGACAGGGGGTGGAGGCAGAGAACAGACCATCCTAAGAGACCGTACAGTCTAGAAATAATGTTCCAACTTTGGAACCACTGTACTTTTCTTATGAGAAGCCTCACAGGAGGTATTTTAATAACATTATTTCCTAAGAGGAAGTGCTACTGGCTGGCTTGTAAGCTAATGTAAGCTCAACGTTCCGTAAGTCAAAAGGCTAACCATTGAGCTCACTCAGCCAAGCGCAGGCACCACCGGCTGGCCTGCAGCAACTCCTGCAATGACCAGAATATTCCCTTAGAGAAGAGGAAACTCATTCTCTCTAGGACCGGGACAGAGAGGCACACGTGGGGAGTTATTCCAGGTAGAACCCTAGCAGTCACAAAAGAGAAAAATGTCATGTTCTTCCAAGCAATAAAAGACCTCCAAAATGATTTTAAAAGAACCTAAACTCGCTACAAGGGGGTCAGCAATGTCTGAAAAGTCCAGGTCATCCAAGAGTGATTTGTACCTCTCTACAGAAATGGAGAGGCTCTCCAGGCACCCTCTGGCGTTTGAATAACATGCAAAGGTTGAGTTTTGTCCCCTCTATCTTCTGTAGCATGAGGCACCTCCACGCCAGTGAGCGACCCAGTCCCCAGGCACAGAGGAAGGCTGCGAGCCCGTATCCTCACTGGATGCCAAACACTGCACTAAGGGACAAGGAAGGAATAAAGCTGAGGCCACCACCCGCGGGGAGGGCACAGGCTGGTGAGAGAAACACAAATATAAACTAGTGATGACAGCACAGTATGATCCATGCCAAAGAGCTGAGTCCCAAGTCTCGCAGAGTTAGGGTCTCAAGCCAGCACAGAAGGCGAAGCGGTACCCAAGGCAGAGTTAACAGTAATCTTCTAAGTACCTTATGGTTTTTGTGCTTTTCTGTAAGTTCAATGTGGCCATTTCTTCTCTCCTGAACCCCGCTGGGTTGAGCACAGTTGAGTTTGCTTATTTTGGGGTCCCTGCTGTATAATGACATCCACTTGAAAAACCAGACTCGCTCTCAGAGAGTGAGACACTTGCCCTGTTTCAGGTGGAGGAAGAGAGGAAACAGCGGACACCCAATGTCCCATCACGCCTCCCCCCGACCCCGGCTGAACCCCCCGGCCACACGCTCCTTGGGGAGATCAGAGGATGGATGTGTGAGTTAAGCTGCATGTCCTTAGCTTCTGTTTCTGCCATGTCCGCAGGCTCAGTGTGCACGAGTGAAGCGTGTGCGTGATGTGCCTGCACGTCACGGAGATGACTGATTAGGACAAAGGTCTGGGAAGGACAGACGTGGCTGGGGAGGTCAGGATGAGCTGCACAGAGAAGGTGCTGGTTAAGCTGGGGCTTCAGGAATGAGCAGGACACAGGTGGCAGGGACAAAGCAAATGCCAATTCTGCACGGCAGTAAAGAACACGGCATATTTAGGCAACAGGCTGCCACGGAGGCGCAGGATGGCTGAGAGGTGGGAGCTAAGCCTTCAGAGTGGGTACCAAGTGAAGGAACCTGAGTCAGATATCGTGAGAAGCTTCTGAAGGATGAGATGTCTCCAAGCCCGTGATCTGAGGGGAGCTGGGGGATGACAATCTTATCTTCCAGAGGCTACTACACAAAGTGGGGAACATGGCTGGGGGGCTGTTTGCACATCGGGACACAGTCCATTAAGGCAATTGGGAATTTCCGGCTGGAGGTGCGTAAAATCCATTGGAAGCCAGTGACCCAATCTCAGGTGTCAGAGCAGGGTGGGCGATGTGGATTGTCAGTCAGTGTATGCTGGAGGACGATGGTGAGGGGATCAGATCCACGATCCACGTCCCACGTAGTAGGAGCCCGTGTGTGGGCGGTGGCTGCTTCTGTCACTCATGGGAGCTCCCGCCCCGCCCTTGCACAGGTGGATAGTGAGGCCACAGGATGGAATGCCACGCCCAGCAGGAGCCCTGAGTCAGAAACGCCCCGAGGAAGAAACTCAGGGGAAACTAACAGTTAAGGGGCAAAGCCGAGAAGAGGAACCAAAGGCAAGAATTAAAAACATACGAAAGGGCTTCCCTGGTGGCGCAGTGGTTGAGAGTCCGCCTGCCGATGCAGGGGACACGGTGGGATGCCCCGGTCCGGGAAGATCCCACATGCCGCGGAGCAGCTGGGCCCGTGAGCCATAGCCGCTGAGCCTGCGCGTCCGGAGCCTGTGCTCCGCAACGGGAGAGGCCACAGCTGTGAGAGGCCCGCGTACCGCAAAAAAACCCAAAAAACCATACGAGAGCAAACAAGAGCGAACAGGGTCTCAGGAGCCAAAGGAAGTGAGAGTTTCAAAGGAGAGAGTCAGCGTCAAGATAAGGAAAATAAAGAGTGAGGGGCATGCTCTGGCTTTAGAAGTTGAGAGGCCACCCATGACCTTGGCAAGACCGGTCGTGATGAAATGCTGGGAGTGGAAGCTGCTACAGAGGGCTGCAGAGGACCTGCGGGAGGAGGTGGGGAGGGAGGATGAGACGACCCCTCCGAGAAGAAGGCTGATTGCGGAGGCGTGAAAGGGGATGGTTATTTGAGGGGGAAAAACAGGGCTTGGTTTTCTCAGCCGGGAAACAAAGCAAATGGAAATCAATGCAGCAGACTCTACCTCTGCCATTTTAATGAGCAGCTATTTGATCTTTCAGATCCTCAGTATGCTATGGGAAGCTCTGGATTCATGTTCTAATCCTTTTGCCTTTTTACTTTCCATTTCACATACTATTTCCATCGTTTCATTCTCCTGTGAGAAAGCTGGAAATTGGAAATTTCCTGGAGCCTTCAAAGGCTGAGCTCAACTGAGGTCATCTCACAATCAACCCCATCTTGATATGTCTTCCCTGGATCCAGAGTAAATTTTTTCAGGACATGAAATTGGAGGTTGGTCCCTAAAGAAACTTTAAACTCTCCATATCACCTTACATTGGGGTGGTAGTTTTTAGTTAATGTATTTTCACACCCATCGTTTCATCTCATTCTTACAATGACCCTAAGAGGGAGGAAAGAGCAGATAAGCTTATACTCGTGTGTTATAGATCAAAACAACGGCAAGTAAACAAACAAAATGCTGGAAGCTCTCCAACGCCCACAAGGTCGTGTTCTCTCCCCATGCTCCGTTCTTTCAACTACGTGATCGGTGGCAATGATGGCTTGACTCTTGATTTGTACAGGACATAATACTACCCCATTTGGATATATCTCTATCATAGATGAGAGAGAGAGAAAAAGAGAATCTGAGTACTTTTGCCTGAATCAAGTTGATGCCTGGGCCTTCCCTCAGACCAATGAAGTCAAATTGTCAAAGACTGGCTGAATGGAAACAAGGCAGCAAGGGATAAAACAGGGGAGCAGGAAAGCAGGAATGCAGACCTAAAAGCCTGTATTCTAAGGTCCTGCAGGCATAGTTGTGCAGCAAAAATAGTCATGAAGTAGGTATGTTCTGCATACTTGAGGGTACGCCCCGTTAACGCAGTTTAAAATTAGTTACTAGTAGTGTTACTTATATCCCATCTATTTTACAAGATTGTTGTCTCTTGCATTACTCAATATTTAATGAGGCCTCCAACAAAGTAATGACGACTAAGTGTCTTGAGGCCATCAATCGTATATATACCTCTATGTAGAATATTTGTAATAGCGCAACTCTAGATGTGGGAAGAAGGAACAAGGGAAAACATTTCCCAGATCATAATAGACTAGTAAGATGGGAGATCCAGAGAATTTTAGACTGTCAACAGGGCCTAATCTGAAAATTAGCACGTTGAGTGGCCTATCCACAGAATCCTCGATGTAGGAATAAGCCTTCTTAGCACCATGGGACAAAATTGGTCAGGATCTGCCTCCCAAAAGTTGGTCAGATTTATAACCAAAATGAGGCACTGCGGACAAAGTTTGTCCCCCGCCATTTAGTGAACAAAAGATGTTGTGGCCAAAAAGGCATCAGCCACTGCAGCTGACCCCAACTGTGCACTCTGGGGGGGAATTCAGGATGGAGACACCGGCCACTGCAGCTGACCCCAACTGTGCACTCTGGGGGGGGAATTCAGGACGGAGACACCGGCCACTGCAGCTGACCCCAACTGTGCACTCTGGGGGGGATTCAGGATGGAGACACCGGCCACTGCAGCTGACCCCAACTGTGCACTCTGGGGGGGAATTCAGGATGGAGACACCGGCCACTGCAGCTGACCCCAGCTGTGCACTCTGGGGGGAATTCAGGACGGAGAAACAGGATACTGGTCCTAGACGTTGAAGATGCACAATAAAGGAAAGATTTCAATAAATCCCCCCCCAAAAAAACATTTTTTTAATAAAATAAAATTACGGCATTGACTGTTATTTTGATGACGAAGAAAGACGTACACAAACACGCCATTTGGCAGAACCCTTATTCCCACAACAAACATACACAGCTACCCCGTGAAGAATTACGGCACGCAGGTACACGCACGTTAACAGACATTTACATGCACCGTTTTCATGCGAGGTCTTAGTGGTTAACCACCAATTAAGGGGGCACATGGTAATTACAGAGCCATAAGGCTGACTCCACAGCCACATGCTGAGATGAGCCCCACAGCATTACGACAAGATGCTGTTCCCCAAACCACCCAGGTTGCTGTCCCCTTAAATAATGTCAGTGACCTGGAGTTATTTTAGCCAGTAGGTATGTGCCTACTTCCTGCCTGGTTCTAATCCTGGATGCAGACCCCTAGAGGAGGTGGGACAGCGATCAAACAATAATGGCTTTTCCTAGTTTTCTACAAAGATGGTGTTGGTGGCCCCCGGCCATCAGGTTGTAAGCTTGGCCAGGGCGCATGTGCCAGTACCCCCTCCGGTATGCCTCCTGATGTCTGCAAGGTGGCTAGCTGGTAGTAAGGATGAAGCTGGAGGTCAGAAACTAGAGCCAACCTGAACTAGTCCATTCCAAAGGCATACTGAGAACCTTTATCAGCTTGTTGCTCTGATGCCCTCCAAGGGGGGCTGCCAGATAAAACACAGGACGGCAGTTAAATCTGGACTGTGATAAACAACAGTATCCCAAATATTGCATGGGATAGACTTATGCCAAAAAATATTCACTGTTTACCTAAGTTTAACGGGGCATCCTGTACTCTTATTTGCTAAGTCTGGCAACCCTACCACCAGGGAAAAACTCCCATAAAGGCTTCCACCACCCAAGTAACTTTAGATTGTTCCGTATTTTTATATTATTAATTAGTGCCTATGAATATTTTAAAGATATACTTCCTTTACAACATAGCATACCTCTCTCTTTCTGAATCTATCGTATCGTTTCTCATTTTGTAAATTAGTAGCATGATGAAATTTTCTTTAGTGTCTTAAGTTTTTCATCTAGGAAACAGTATCAATGTCACCGTGATTGACTTATACTTTGTATATTCCACTTGCAACAGTCTCCATGAAGCAGAAATACTGAAAAAGTTTAGATTTGGCATTTGGATCCTTTAACCCAACCTTTCTGAAGGCTCACTTTCAGCTGAAAGCCTCTTTAGAAAATAAAATAATGATGTAAATCATATTATCATTATGGACACAAAGGTGGCCCACCGCAGCCCTTCCAGAGCACTACAGAACATTTTCACAATCTCAACTGCTCTTTTAAAAAAATCTGTTTTCTATTATAAAAAATACTCTAAAAATAGTTCCACATAACACAAGGACAAAGCCATCTGTATGATCTCTCCAAAGAGCTCATATTTCTATAGATTTTATCCCTTTCCAACTGTTCCAACAATTCTGAAATTTAAGAAACTCACTTATATTTGTCAGACAAAACTCATCAAAATATGAAATTTCATCACTAATATTTCAATTATTTTATATTATTCTTTTACATAATAGAAGACTCAAATCAAACATGTGTCAAAGTAAACAAAGCATAAAACTGCATTAAAACTCATTACAGAGACTTCCCTGGTGGTGCAGTGGTTAAGAATCTGTCTGCCAATGCAGGGGACACGGGTTCAAGCCCTGGCCTAGGAAGATCCCACATGCCGTGGAGCAACTAAGCCCGTGCACCACAACTACTACTGAGCCTACGCTCTAGAGCCCATGAGCCACAACTACTGAGCCCACATGCCACAACTACTGAAGCCCACAGCGCCTAGAGCTCGTGCTCTGCAACAAGAGAAGCCACCACAATGAGAAACCCGCGCACTGCAACAAAGAGTAGCCCCCGCTCACGGCAACTAGAGAAAGCCCACGCACAGCAAGGAAGACCCAACACGGCCAAACATAAATAAATAAATAAATTTTAAAAGTTGCATTAAAATGTTTCTACCAGTAATTGATTGATAAAACTGAAATGTTAATGAAATAGACATGAATATAGAAAAAGATCCAGCACTCAGGTAAAATGAGCTGAAAGTTGTATATCTGGAAATGTTATCCCTGGTGTGTGCTTGAAAAAATAAGCTTCCACAGACACAAACAGTGTTGAGAGACTCATCAGGACTGTCACATCAAAACCAGTCTCTATTTTATCTTCTTAATAATGAAGATTTCACTTCATAAGGAAGGATAAAGTTGGAATTAAAATAAAGACAAAACCTGAATAAGAGAATATGAATGCAGTTAATGTGATTTTTAAACTTCAGTCATTGAAAAGTCAAGAAGAAAAACAAAACCAAAAAAACTGACCTTTGTGTCTGCGTTTGTCACTGGGTTCCACGGGTCTCCATTCAAAAGAGAGGCACTGACCACTTCGTAAGCTCCTCTCCCGTCCCTCTTGCCGGCCTGTTGCACGGAAGGTACGAATCTGCTTCCCAAGTTCACCCCTACAACACAAAGAAAAATGCCCATGCTTATTCCAGTCCGGAAGAGTTTAGCATCAGAAGTATGACATCAATGACTCAATGAAAATATCTGGAAGTTGAATAAGGCCAGGGAAACACCATGATCTATTAAATCATAGTCAAGTGTTAAAACTGATTAATTCTCTGTCAATCGAACATAAAAAATTTTGTAACAAAGAAAACAAGAGCTAATTTTTTCCTTCAAGCCCTGTGGCATGTGCTGGGTGATTAGCATCGTCAAAGTATATAATTCTGTCCTTCAACGAGCAACAAAAACCCACGAGCTGTGACTTTTTAGATGATGAATTAATGCTTTGCCTAAGATCAGCTCTAGTTAAAGTCTCAGGGCTTTAGCTATATTAAGACTAAATCCATTTACTTAAGTTCCAGCGAATCAGTTAAACACAATGCCAACTCTGCTCTCTGTACTTATGGAGGCTAATTTTATGTGCTTATGGGAGTGATTCTATAGACAAAATTAATTTGTCAAGTTCAGACTGACTAGACTGGTTCACGGAAAAAAAAAAATCAAGTCGTTCTATCAACTATTATGTGATCTTGTTTCCTGGGGTACTGTCAAACCAGCTAATATACTGACCCAGGTCCAGTGTAGCCCCATTTCCATAAACAATCCTAATGGAAAGTGTAACATTTTTCTCCTCTGGGGAGTGTACTGCTTTCTTAACAAATACGGTAATTTCTCCGGGCTAGCTCCCCTATGAGGTCACCCTCCTGCTATTTGGTGCGACCACAGTCTATCCCTCAAGGTAAAGGACAGGAGCTGATTCCTCACATGTTATTCCCATTTCTTCAACCAGGACTCATAATTTTCAGACCTGAGTCATAATACCACAGTTTCAAGTTACTAAAGAGTTCGCATTTATTGGCCACAAATGGTATTGAAATTTTAATCCTAGACATTTTACAGGTCTCCAAATACTTTTAAATCCACACCATTTTATCATCCTCAGTGTGGAAGTCTGCATTTCTATTCAGGTTACAAAAGGATTACTACTTGAGTATTAACTGTCTGACACAGCCTCTCTGGAAAATTCTCAAGCTGGTCACGAAGCATTTAAAACTCTCAGTTGTTGAGCGCCAAGGGACCAAGGATGAACCGAAAGTTGGGACTATGGCCAATGGCAGAGGGGATGAGCTGGGGCCGTCGGCCACATGGGGCACTAGAGGGAGAGAGAGGACCATGGGCCCGGGGAGCAAGGAGAGCAGGGCTTGTGGTCTCAGGGCTGCGATGAGCTGAGTTTTCAGGGATGAACCTGTGTTGGAGAGATGAGGGTTCCAGCCGTGCAAGCGGAGGGGGCTGGCTCCAGGTGGTGACATCTGTGGACATCAGTGGAAGACAGGATGGAGGAAAGAATGGCTGTCTGCATGGAATTCATCAGAAGTCTTTCCTGCCTGCAGAGGGGGCAGTCACTGATGGCACAGAGACCTTGAATAAATGAACTTCATCCAGTGGCTTGATTTCATGCCCTTCAATGTGCTCCAAGATGGTGCAGAGTTGTTACAAGCACGGGTTTTGGAGTAAGACACACCCCAGCATCACTACCAACCCGACCACGTATTAGCCATCAGTCCTGGTCCAGTCTCTGGCCCACTTATCTGTTTGTTCATTCATTCACTCACTCACTCATTCACCAACTATCTATTAAGTGCTCGCCTTGTGATGGGCCCGCTAGACCTGATGCCTTCCATTCAAAAAGCCCATTCTTCCTGCTTCAGCCCAGGACGCCCTCTTGTCACCAGGAGCCAGCCCCCTCTGCCTACACTGTGGAGACCCTCGTCTCTTAAATACAGCTTCGTCCCAGCACACTTGGTTCTCTCCATCCTGTATATCTAAGAGAGGGACACACATCAAGCTGCCCTCGTGACCTGTATTATTATATTGGGAGAGAGACGGCTGAATGAATAAGACCATTTCAGAGAGTAACCAGGACCCTGAAACAACAGGGCTACAGGGACACCCCATGCTGTCCTTGTAACTCTTCTGTAAATCTAAAATGATTTCAAAATAAAATTTAATGAGAAAAACAAGGTGGTGGTAGAGTGGGAGGGGAGGGGCTACTTCTGATGCACAGGGACTAAAGACCTTTATTTGTTGGGATGGGAAGCATAGAAATGAGACATGAAGATGAGAACCTTCCAGCCCCATCCAGAGCCGCGGAAAGAACATGTCAGCAGATGGTCAGCAAGTGCGTTCCTTTTCCATAAAACGAGGCAAAGGGCAGGGAGGCCCGAGGTAGATCATACACAGGAAGCGTGAAGAACACCAACTGGTTTTATCGGCATCGCTCTCTAAGCTTTGCCAAGCCCCGGGTCTCTTGCTCAGGACCCTCAGTGGGATTCCCATGTTGGAATTTACTGAAACAATGTGAGTTCTGATCCAGTTACACAGCTCCTGCAGAGCAGGACTAAGTGCAATTAACTGAACTTATCTTGAAAGAGTGCTGGTGTGTTGTTTGAATTGGATTAAGAAGGCTTTGAAATACCCACAATTATGGGGTGAAAACGGCAGATCCGTCTGAACTTTCCCCTCAGCCAGTGAAAACCACGCCACGTGCCAAGAGTTACCCTGGCTGACATGTTAATCTTCTGAAAAGTCAGGTAAAACTGTTCAGAAAGTGATTGCAAACATTTTCAAATTTCCTCTACATAAACAAACCAATTTGATTATAAGCTACTCCTGGCAGTTCAGTTAGCCTAAGTTTCCAATGCAAGTAGTTTGTTAAATTGAGTACTTAATCGCAAATCCAATTGCCCAAGGCTTGTTAAACCTAAAACCGGAGTTCTGGATCACCCACCACCCAGCCGCAGAAGACGCGACGGTTTTCATGGCTATTCTGGCCGCAATGCTCAAAGGCATGGAAGATTATCACCCAGGCCTCAGCGACCTAGAGAAAATGTCTTTACATTTAACAGGACTCGTTCAGAAGCTGCCTGTCTTAGCAGAAAGAGATGGTGCCATGAAATCCAGGTCTCTTGGTTGCATCACTAGCTTGCCTCTGCCAGTCGGGGAACCAGGAGAGGCAGCGAGGCCACATCCTTGACTTGGGGGAAGCTGGGCAGGGCACCTTCATGGGGTTTCCTATTCGATAATCAAACTGAAGCTGCATGAACCAAATATAAAGAACATCCTTAGTCCCCTGGACCTTTATCCTCCAAGACTCCTAGGAGCAGAGAAAGACAGTTACTCACTCTTCTAAAGGCAAAATGTTCCAACCACTGGACATTTGCCTTTTCACCTACATATTCCAACGTCTTAATCAAAAGAAGTCCTTCGGGGCTGATTTTTTTTTCCCCCTCTAAGACGCTTTATTTTCTAAATATCCCAAGGAGAATTGAGAGGCAGACTCTGCCAGCACTTGGGGAATGTTGCAACCTTTTAAAGAAATTGAATAAACACTATTTGCTGAGCACAGTATCTATGATCTATCTGCATGGATAATGAAGCCATCGCTCAGCTTTTTTAATGGTTGCACAATATCCCCCCAGCAGTATATGGAGTCAGAAGATGGTTTCTTATGAGCTTTGCTTATGTATTTATACACTGGTATTTCTTTTAGATGATGCAAATAAAAATTTTATTTGTGCCGCATGGATAGACAGAATAAATTATACACAGCTGTGAGATATCAGAATGCATTTTATGGAGTGATCTTGTTGACAAACCATAAAAGCAGGCCACACATTCAAGCCCTAGAAACCCAGGGGAAAAAATATGACCTTAGAAAATATACAGTTTGCACACATTTTGTTTTTCCAAATATCTGGGCATCAACAAAACTCAGTTGACTAAATAAGAAATGTGAATGTGAATAGCTTATCTGGAGGAGGAACTTCCAGCTTTCTGTCTGTTGAGTAACCAGATACATGACTTGTCCTTTTGAGAAAATGGCCAGTTTGCTTCAGTCTCATGGTGGAAAAAAAGCATATTAGAATATTTGGGTTCCTACCACAATCCTCATCTGTGACAATCAGCTCTGCTTTCCCATGAGGTACGTGTGTGCCTTCTTTGCTTGTCTGAGTTTGTCATCTTCAGACCTGATTATGCCTGGTGAAAAGGGAAGTTATAGACCCAGTTCCTTAGGCAAGAATCTTTGCAGCCATGGCTTTTAAGGTCTTAGAAAAGCCAGCAATGAAGACACCCCCAAAAGTGACTTCAGATCTCCCCTCCGTGTGAATCACCCAGAGCCTAGCTGCCCATGGAAGTCTTGCCTCGTTTCTGCTCCGGCCAAGCCCCCTTGGCCTAGCTGACTAAGGGAGGTCCAGACCACCCTAATGCCCACTTAAGGGCTTCAGCTCATCAGAGGTGAAGATTGACACGGAGTTCTGAGATCATGAACAACGAACACCTTGGAGCCACAAGACTTGGCTCTGGTCTTGACTCCTCTTTGATTTACTGCCCTCAGTCAAAGTGTGCATCTGAGGTTCTGCCCTTTACAAAATGGGGACCATGTTCTCTCCCCTACTAATTCTCATAGGGTCAAGGAAGCTCAAATAAGTCAGTGTAGTCAAAGGGCTTTTGAAAAGCTTAACGCGTAAGATCAGCCTAGGATGTCAGAATCCAAGTTTCCAGACTCCTAGACAGTGGCTCTCCAACCAAACCATGCTAATAGTGTGAAGATGACAACTTCATATCCATCATTAGAAAATGTGGACATTTAGGTACTTACTTGGTGGGTATCCATTCAAGCTGCCCAATGGGCCACTGGGGTAACAACCTCTAATAAGATTACTAGTCAAGACAAAACTTAAAACATCATGCCTGGAATTCTGGCTTTAAAGGGAAATCACTATCAATCCCTACATGAACCTAAGAGAGGAGAATTAATCTGAGGTACCAAAAGTAGGATTAAGATAAATATTCCTGGGCTTCCCTGGTGGCACAGTGGTTAAGAATCCACCTGCCAATGCAGGGGACATGGGTTTGTGCCCTGGTCTGGGAAGATCCCACGTGCCGTGGAGCAACTAAGCCCATGTGCCACAACTACTGAGCCTGCACTCTAGAGCCCACAAGCCACAACTACTGAGCACCCGTGCCACAACTAGTGAAGCCTGCATGCCTAGAGCCCGTGCTCCCCAACAAGAGAAGCCACCGCAATGAGAAGCCCACGCGCTGCAACGAAGAGTAGCCCCCGCTCACCGCAACTAGAGAAAAGCCCGTGCGCAGCAACGAAGACCCAATGCAGCCAAAAATAAATTAATTAATTAATTAATTTTAAAAAAGATAAATATTCCTTAGAAAATCTAGCTGGGGGGAAAAAATTGAGGCAACCATTATGAACTGCAAAAGAATCTGGGGACAAGGCCCTGGTAATGCATAAAGCACTTTTATTAGCTCCAAATATCTGAGAGCTAAAGAAAATCTTATAAAATTGACTGAGCAGCATCTTGGTTCAGAGAAATATGGTGGCAACATTCCCATAAAGGACAAATATATCTCCTTGGTTCAGATTCCTATCTATAGTCTTTTCCAAATAACAACGTCAATCTCTCATCTCATCTGCAGACTCCATGGGTGATAATTAGGGATGTGATTTTTATTTTTAATTTTTTAAAATTTTAAATTAAGTTATTTCTTTATTTTTGGCTGCGTTGGGTCTTCGTTGCTGTGCACGAGTTTTCTCTAGTTGTGGCGAGAGGTGGCTACTCTTCATTGCGGTGCACGGGCTTCTCATTGCAGTGGCTTCTCTTGTTGTGGAGCGTGGGCTCTAGGCACACGGGCTTCAGTAGTTGTGGCACGTGAGCTCAGTAGTTGTGGCTGATGGGCTCTAGAGCGCAGGCCCAGTAGTTGTGGCACACAGGCTTAGGTGCTCCGCGGCATGTGAGATCTTCCCAGACCAGGGCTTGAACCCATGTCCCCTGCAGTGGCAGGCGGATTCTTAACCACTGTGCCACCAGGGAAGCCTGGGGGATGTGATTTTTAAATGGTATAGCTCGAGGATGTTTAAAAAGAACCATGGCAAAAGTTAATCTAAAACAGAGTAAGTCTACAGTGGAAAAACCTGAAAAACACTATGTCACCCAGATGATAAAGGTCAACGTCAACAACCGTAGTCCTGTTGTTGGGATGTACTCTTCATAGGATATGATGAAAATGACGCTTTACCTCTGTGATCTTAATCCCTAAAAACCATAACCTCAATCTAATCTTGAGACAAATGCCAATACACTGCATCCTGCAGTAGATTTGACCAGCACACCTCAAAACTAACAATGTCATCGAAATTGTCACAGCCAAGAGGAGCCTAAGGAGACATAATGACTAAACATATTGTAGAATCCTGCCTGGGACTGAGGAACAGAAAAAGGACATTGGGTAAAAAGTAAGGAGACTGGAATAAAGTATGAACTGTAGTTTAAAATATTATGTCAATATCGGTTCATTAATTGTAACAATTGTACGATATTCAGGTAAGATGTTAATAATAGGGGAAACTGGTTATGGGGTGTAGGGGAACTCTCTATATTGTCTTCTCCACTTTCCTGTAAATATAAAACCATCCTTTAAAATAAAGTCTATTAATAATCAGTTAAAGATCTAATCTACATCTTGCAAGAAGAACGTCATTCTAGAGCAATTCAGTATCAAAAGGCTCAGAGATGAATGGCTGTTATCGCTCATGGCTCCAAACACCGGCAAACTGGAGTCTTTACCCTTCATCTCTCTTCTAACACTGTTATTTGTTCAGATGGAGGAAAGATGCGGTGACTGCCGTCAAGTGAAAAGCATAAAGCAATTGACAAGGTTTCCTAGAGTATAAGAAGGCAGAGGTTATGTAAAAGTAGTTGAGCCTTAGGCAGTAGAAAGGCCCCTCTAAGTACCTCCAGGGAAGACTACGGAACATAGAAACAAGTTGCTATAAAAACTGGATATTTTTTTTGGTTATTGGCTACGAGGCTCTGAAATGGTACAGAAATTAAAAGTTGGTTTAGGAAGGTGACACCAAGTGACAGTCACATAACTACTTTGATAAAAGTATGTTGAAACAGAACCAGATTTGCTCAGACCTTAAGATTGTAATTATCTACACCGGAAGGCTGATTTATCAAGACACAGCCTCATATAGGGGAAGAAGCTGCAGTATTTTGAGTCAGAAGAGGCACTGTGCATCCCCCCACAGGCTACATGGATGCTCTTGGGCCAGTCTCCTGCCCTCCTTGATACTCAAATCCTTTACATGTCCAGGAAGGCCACCGACCAGTGTCCACCGCAGAGGGCTGGCAAGAGAACCAAGTGATATCATGGACGCAAAGCGTAGGTGGCTGCCATTTAGATTAGTTTTTGTTTTTGTTTTTTTAATCAGTCTTTGAAAATGAAGACACCAAAATGCTCTTGCAGGTTTTTTTCTGAGCGTTAGGGCTATGAATTCATTGTGTTTCTTCTTTATGTTTGCGTGTAACTCTGATTTGTCTATAATCAGACATATTACTTTTATGATGGATAAAAAATTTAAAAAATCAATCATTTGGACTCATGATGACAAATCAACTGATTTATGACATTTTACTTTCTTACCAGCTTTCCTGGCATCACAGATACACAGCCCTGGGCATTTCTGAGGACACAGCCCATTTGGAAATAAAAGCAATCAAGTACTATGGAACAATTACAATTTTCAAACGATATTTTATACATCATTTCAAAATTCAAAGAAAGCTAGTTATTTCTTCCCATAAATGTTTCAAATGGATTAATATTCCAAGCACAAGTTGTCTCTACTACACATAAAAATAACTCTTCATGTCTCAAGTGTCTTCTATCTGTGGGAAGCAAGGTCACTTACAACATTAACTTATATTTTTATATTCCTTTGCTGGTCAGTGGAAGCTAATGCAAGTCCTATTTTATGAATGGTGAAACTGAACTACGAAGTTATATAAGTTACTTCTAATGTTTCCCAATAATAAATGGCAGAATTAATGACAAAACCCAAGGCCTTTGCATTTCAAATGCAGTCATTCACTTTGTCCTTCATCACAGGGACAAAGACGTGCTGCAAGAATTCATCTGTAATATTTCTGGGGGTGGAGGACAGGGGTCAGAATTTTCCAAAATTGACTTTGCAAGAAATAAGGTAAGGGAAAAATGGAACCAATTATTAAAATCTTACCCCAGGAGCAAATTTTGGAAGTGAACAGCAAAAGGACAAAAATAGAAACTCGTTTATCCCATTCACTACTGTAAACCTACTAGATGGAATTAAACAACAATGAGAGAGCAGCCATTTAGCATCTATGAAAA
>NW_020173770.1:4154489-4174805 GCF_003031525.2 Neophocaena asiaeorientalis asiaeorientalis | reverse complement strand
TTCTGGTTTTCTTTCTTTTTTTTCATCTTTATTGGAGTATAACTGCTTTACAATGGTGTGTTAGTTTCTGCTTTATAACAAAGTGAATCAGTTATACACATACATATGTTCCCATATCTCTTCCCTCTTGCGTCTCCCTCCCTCCCACCCTCCCTATCCCACTTCTTCAACCAGGGCTCGCTTCTCCACTCATACTCCTTTCCCCTGCCTCCCTTCCTCCTGGGGGGACTTGAACGCCTCCCAAGTCTCAGCTCTTGGAACTGATCTTCCCTCCCTACTCTTACTGTCCCTGAGAGAACTCATTAATTTTTAAACTGATGTTGCCCAAATCAATATTTTTCCATCTGGCCAATTCATCCAAGCGCAGTCTGTATTACAATATCTGCTGGACACTAATTTCAATGTCTTGTCACCGTCGTCACCTCAAACTCAACCAAATGTTTAAAAACCAAATGTTTCCCTCCATCCCCCAATTAGAAAACAAAACATTTTCCATCCTACATGTCTTTCCAGAGCCAGCACCATTCACCACCACTCCTTAAGTCACATGGCTGGGCAACATCTTGGGCATGGTCTTTTTTTTTTAATCGCCCACATTCAACAACTCCAGTTGGGTATTTTGTGCTTTGACTTTGCTTTCTTCTGTTTTCTAAAAACTCTACTTTCTAGCTGAACCCTTCTTTGTAGCCTCATCACCTACAGGCTCCCCCTCCTCCAATCTTAAAGGAGAGGATACATTTGAAAGAACAAAAGTCTACGGCGGGGTTTTCCATCAAGAGAACGTGAACACAAATGCCATAAGGCAGTAGAGAGCTTAGTGTGTTCTAGAGCAGAAAGGGTCAGTATGGCTAAAACGGAGTGAGAAATGGGATGGACGGAGGTATGAGCAGAAGTATAGAGGGTAGACGAGGCCTAGAGCATGCTGGGCCCGCTAAGACAGTGCTTGGATTTTATTTGGGTACAGTTGAAAGGCATCGTAGGACTTTACGCAGAGCAAATCTAATTCAGTGTGGAAGAATTCTCTGCCTGAGAATGGAGTGTGTGAAGACTGGAGAAGAATGGATAAATGAGAACTATTCATAGGGCAAAATGCAATGTTGAGCACAGATTCCACAACAAATAAACATTTCTAGATTACAGAGCTGAACACTAGTTAAGCAAGTGCTATGCACCAAACCGCATTCTAATCTTTCATAAATTTCACCTGTTTAAACTTCACAACAGCCCTAGGATGTTTTTCCCCACTTAGTAGATGAAGAAACTGAGGCACAGAGAAGTTAGGAAACTCACCCATGTCCAAAAAACTGTGAAGCCAGGAAGTGAACCCAGACAGCCAAGTTCAAGGATCTATGCTCCAGCCACATCATACGATAAACAAACAATCACTCTGGTCAGGAAACACTCGGAATAAAATTCACATTCCTTCCTGAGTCCTATAAGTTCTGGAACCTCATGCCCTGAGAGCTCCATCTTGCCACCTGTGCTGTGACTACACTGACCACCCTTCTGACCCTTCATACGTCCAGCTATGTCCTACCTCATTGTCCTTTGCATTTGCTGTTCCCTCTCCTGAGGAGACCCTACTCTCAAACCTCTGCTCGCCTGCAAATCTCATGATTTATGTCTCAGCTCAAACATTACCACCTCAGACGGGCTGCCCTAATTCATACCCTTCCTTCCATCCGAAGCTTCTCTCCAGCCCATCATCCTATTTTGTTCCTTTTATAGCACTGACTGGCATCCAAATTTGTTTATTTCCCCTTTTGTTTCCTCCACCCCACCCCCAAATCTAAAATGGCAAGTGATAGGGGCCTTATTTGTCTAATTTACTGCTATGTCCTCATATGCAGACGTGTACCAATTTAATGAATTATTACCAAACAAATTAAAAGTTCACATGACCTTTGGAACATGACAATACCAGGCAGGGGTCCCGAGGCATGGTTCTCATCATGGAGGTTCTGACGGGTGATTGACCTTTAGCTCACCCAGAAACGTCTGGCTCCTTATAGGTTGACGCACAGAACCAAAGACACATGAGCCTTACTTATAAGCCAGAATTCCAACTTACTTATTTTTAATGAAAAAGAACTGGCAAGTCAACCAGAATCCTCATCTAAAGCATTTTGCTCATTATCTTCCCGGCAGGAAACCTTCCTTGAAAAGCTAAATTAAGATCAGAACAGAGAACTAAGGGACTAGAATAGAAATTGTCATCACGGAAGCCTGACACTTCCTTCTCTACTCGAACTGTGTACCTGCCATGCTAACCAAGGGAGCACTAAATCCCAGCAAGAATGCAGCTGCACACCAAGAGTATGAGTGCAGGCTGATTATTGGAACTTGAATGCCTTTTCTACAGACTTGGCGAGTTTTTGAAGGCTGGTTCTGCAACACTTATGAACTCCCAATGTGCTTGACTCTCATACCACCATTTAGAAACACTTCACCTTCTTTATGAGAAAAATGCTCTAAGTTTTCACTCGGGGAAGAGCTTATAGACCTAAACCCCATGTGTGTTTATGAGAAAATATATTCAGAATTCCACAATACAATACCATGGCCATATCCTCTACCTCCTGCCCCTGCTTCAGGAACTTCCCCTTCTCCACTTCTCCACCTGCTGGGAACTCAATTGTAGAGAGACTGTGGCTTGGGCCAGATGGTGGGGAGGAACAGGGCAAGAGATGGAGTCTTGGACTTGAAGGAGAGTGAGGATGGAGGTTGCTAAGTTAGGGAACACCTGCCTAAGTCATAATGACCAAGGGGAAGGAAAGTGTGGCTATCAGGAGGCAGGTGCCGATACGATTTTTATGACTTGAATTTTCTAGTTATTAACTTTGGTCACTGAATTCGGGGGGCCCTAATTTAAATAGTCAAACAGGACACCCCAAATGATCATGACATAGGATTGGAGTCCTGAGCTCAGAGAAGTTTTAGCTCTATGTGATTTGACAAATATTGACTAGGCTTCTAGAATGAGCTAGGATGGTGTTTTACAATTTTGATTAGAAATACTTTTGTTCTCAGTTTGTTGAAAGTGATCAAGGCGCTTACCTGTCTTTAAGTCTTTGCTTCACCTCACACAGATAAAGTCAAAAAAGTAAAGAAAACTGTTCAGCTTAAGAATTGTCCAGGATTGGTTCAAGATGGCAGAGTAGAAGGACATGCTCTCACTCCCTCTTGCAAGAGCACCAGAATCACAACTAACTGCTGAACAAACATCAACAGGAAGACCCTGGAACTCACCAAAAAAGATGCCCCACATCCAAAGACAAAGGAGAAGCCACAGAGAGACGGTAGGAGGGACGCAATCACAATAACATCAAATCCCATAACCGCTGGGTGGGTGACTCACAGACTGGAGAACACTTATACCACAGAAGTCCACCCACTGGAGTGAAGGTTCTGAGCCCCACGTCAGACTTTCCAATCTGGGGGTCCGGCAATGGGAGGAGGAATTCCTAGAGAATCAGACTTTGAAGGCTAGCGGGATTTGACTGCAGGACTTCAACAGGACTGGGGTAAACAGAGACTCCACTCTTTGGTGATTGACCTTTAGCTCACCCAGAAACGTCTGGCTCCTTATAGGTTGACGCACAGAACCAAAGACACATGAGCCTTACTTATAAGCCAGAATTCCAACTTACTTATTTTTAATGAAAAAGAACTGGCAAGTCAACCAGAATCCTCATCTAAAGCATTTTGCTCATTATCTTCCCGGCAGGAAACCTTCCTTGAAAAGCTAAATTAAGATCAGAACAGAGAACTAAGGGACTAGAATAGAAATTGTCATCACGGAAGCCTGACACTTCCTTCTCTACTCGAACTGTGTACCTGCCATGCTAACCAAGGGAGCACTAAATCCCAGCAAGAATGCAGCTGCACACCAAGAGTATGAGTGCAGGCTGATTATTGGAACTTGAATGCCTTTTCTACAGACTTGGCGAGTTTTTGAAGGCTGGTTCTGCAACACTTATGAACTCCCAATGTGCTTGACTCTCATACCACCATTTAGAAACACTTCACCTTCTTTATGAGAAAAATGCTCTAAGTTTTCACTCGGGGAAGAGCTTATAGACCTAAACCCCATGTGTGTTTATGAGAAAATATATTCAGAATTCCACAATACAATACCATGGCCATATCCTCTACCTCCTGCCCCTGCTTCAGGAACTTCCCCTTCTCCACTTCTCCACCTGCTGGGAACTCAATTGTAGGGAGACTGTGGCTTGGGCCAGATGGTGGGGAGGAACAGGGCAAGAGATGGAGTCTTGGACTTGAAGGAGAGTGAGGATGGAGGTTGCTAAGTTAGGGAACACCTGCCTAAGTCATAATGACCAAGGGGAAGGAAAGTGTGGCTATCAGGAGGCAGGTGCCGATACGATTTTTATGACTTGAATTTTCTAGTTATTAACTTTGGTCACTGAATTCGGGGGGCCCTAATTTAAATAGTCAAACAGGACACCCCAAATGATCATGACATAGGATTGGAGTCCTGAGCTCAGAGAAGTTTTAGCTCTATGTGATTTGACAAATATTGACTAGGCTTCTAGAATGAGCTAGGATGGTGTTTTACAATTTTGATTAGAAATACTTTTGTTCTCAGTTTGTTGAAAGTGATCAAGGCGCTTACCTGTCTTTAAGTCTTTGCTTCACCTCACACAGATAAAGTCAAAAAAGTAAAGAAAACTGTTCAGCTTAAGAATTGTCCAGGATTGGTTCAAGATGGCAGAGTAGAAGGACATGCTCTCACTCCCTCTTGCAAGAGCACCAGAATCACAACTAACTGCTGAACAAACATCAACAGGAAGACCCTGGAACTCACCAAAAAAGATGCCCCACATCCAAAGACAAAGGAGAAGCCACAGAGAGACGGTAGGAGGGACGCAATCACAATAACATCAAATCCCATAACCGCTGGGTGGGTGACTCACAGACTGGAGAACACTTATACCACAGAAGTCCACCCACTGGAGTGAAGGTTCTGAGCCCCACGTCAGACTTTCCAATCTGGGGGTCCGGCAATGGGAGGAGGAATTCCTAGAGAATCAGACTTTGAAGGCTAGCGGGATTTGACTGCAGGACTTCAACAGGACTGGGGTAAACAGAGACTCCACTCTTGGAGGGCACACACAAAGTACTGTGTGCATCGGTACCCAGGGGAAGGAGCAGTGACCCCATAGGAGACTGAACCAGACCTACCTGCTGGTGTTGGAGGGTCTCCTGCAGAGGTGGGGGGGGGTGGCTCTCGCTCACTGTGGGGACAAGGACACTGGCAGCAGAAGTTCTGGGAAGTACTCCCTGGCACAAGCCCTCCTGGAGTCCACCATCAGCTCCACCAAAGAGCCTGTAGGCTACAGTGCTGGGGTGCCTCAGGCCAAACAACCAACAGGGAGGGAACTCAGCCCCACCCATCAGCAGACAAGAGGATTAAAGTTTTTCTGAACTCTGCCCACCACAGCAACACTCAGCTCTACCAACAATGAGTCCCTCCCATCAGGAAGCTTGCACAATCCTCTTCACATAGACTCATCCACCAGAGGGCAGACAGCAGAAGCAATAACTACAATCCTGCAGCCAGTGGAATGAAAACTGCATTCACAGAAAAACAGACAAAATGAAAAGGGAAAGGACTATGTACCAGATGAAGGAACAAGGTAAAACCCCAGAAAAACAACTAAATGAACTAGAGATAGGCAACCTTCCAGAAAAAGAATTCAGAATAATGATACTGAAGATGATCCAGGACCTCAGAAAAAGAATGGAGGCTAAGATTGAGAAGATGCAAGAAAAGTTTAACAAAGACCTAGAAGAATTAAAGAACAAACAAGCAGAGAAGAATAATACAATAACTGAAATGAAAAATGCGCTAGAAGGAATCAACAGCAGAATAACTGAGGTGAAAGAACAGATAACTGACCTGGAAGACAGAATGGTGGAATTCACTGCCATGGAACAGAGTAAAGAAATAAGAATGAAAAGAAATGAAGACAGCCTAAGAGACTTCTGGGACAACATTAAATGCAACAACATTCGCTTTATAGGAGTCCCAGAAGGAGAAAAGAGAGAGAAAGGACCTGTGAAAATATTTGAAGAGATTATAGTTGAGAACTTCCTTAACGTGGGAAAGGAAAGAGCCACCCAAGTCCAGGAAGCACAGAGAGTCCCAGGCAGGATAAATCCAAGGAGAAACATGCTGAGACGCATAGTAATCAAACTGACAAAAGTTAAACACAAAGAAAAATTATTACAAGCCACAAGGGAAAAACGACAAATAACATACAAGGGAACTCCCATAAGGTTAACAGCTGATTTCTCAGCAGAAACTCTACAAGCCAGAAGGGAGTGGCACTATATATTTAAAGTCATGAAACGGAAGAACCTCAACCAAGATTACCCTACCCGGCAAGGATCTCATTCAGATTCGACAGAGAAATCAAAACCTTTACAAACAAGTAAAAGCTAAGAGAATCCAGCACCACCAAACCAGCTCTACAACAAATGCTAAAGGAACTTCTCTAGGCAGGAAACACAAGAGAATAAAAGGACCTACAAAAACAAACCCAAAACAATTAAGAAAATGGTAATAGGAACATACATATTGATAATTACCTTAAATGTGAATGGATTAAATGCTCCAACCAAAAGAAACAAGCTTGCTGAATGGATACAAAAACAAGACCCATATACACTGTCTACAAAAGACCAACTTCAGGCCTAGGGACACATACAGACTGAAAGTGAGGAGATGGAAAAAGATATTCCATGCAAATGGAAATGAAAAGAAAGGTGGAATAGCAATACTCATATCATATAAAATAGACTTTAAAATAAAGAATGTTGCCAGAGACAAGGAAGGACACTACATAATGATCAAGGGATCAATCCAAGAAGAAGATATAACTGTAAATATTTATGCACCCAACATAGGAGCACCTCCATACATAAGGGAAATGCTAACAGCAATAAAAGAGGGAAACAACAGTAACACAGTAGTAGTGGGGGACTTTAATACCTCACTTACACCAACGGACAGATCATACAGATAGAAAATTAATAAGGAAACACAAGCTTTAAATGACACATCAGACCAGATAGATTTAATTGATATTTATAGGACATTCCATCTGAAAACAGCAGGTTACACTTTCTTCTCAAGTGCACACGGCACATTCTCCAGGACAGATCACATATTGGGGCACAAATCAAGCCTCAGTAAATTTAAGAAAATCGAAATCATATCAAGCATCTCTTTCAACCACAATGCTATGAGATAAGAAGTCAATTACAGGGGGAAAAAAAACTGTAAAAAACACAAACATATGGAGGCTAAACAATACATTATTAAATAACCAAGAGATCACTGAAGAAATCAGAGGAAATCAAAAAATACCTAGAGACAAATGACAATGAAAACATGACAATTCAAAACCTATGGGATGCAGCAAAGGCAGTTCTAAGAGGGAAGGTTATAGCAATATAATCCTACCTCAAGAAACAAGAAAAATCACAAAGAAATAATCTAACCTTACACCTAAAGGAACTAGAGAAAGAAGAACAAACAAAACCCAAAGTTAGCAGAAGGGAAGAAATCATAAAGATCAGAGCAGAAATAAATGAAATAGAAACAAAGAAAACAATAGCAAAGATCAATAAAGCCAGAAGCTGGTTCTTTAAGGAGATAAACAAGACTGATAAACCTTTAGCCAGACTCATCAAGAAAAAGAGGGAGAGGACTCAAATCAATAAAATTAGAAATGAAAGAGGAGAAGTTACAATGGACACCACAGAAATAAAAAGTATCATAAGAGACTACTACAAGCAACTCTATGTCAATAAAATGGACAACCTGGAAGAAATGGACAAATTCTTAGAAAGGTATAACCTTCCACGACTGAAGAAACAGGAAGAAATAGAAAATATGAACAGACAATCACAAGCAATGAAAATGAAACTGTGATTAAAAATCTTCCAACAAACAAAAGTCCAGGACCAGATGGTTTCACAAGTGAATTCTATCAAACATTTAGAGAAGAGCTAAATCTCTGACCCATCCTTCTCAAACTCTTCCAAAAAACTGCAGAGGAAGGAACACCCCAATACTCATACTATGAGGCCACCATCACCCTGATACCAAAACCAGACAAAGATACTACAGAAAAAGAAAATTACAAACCAATATCACTGATGCAAAAATCCTCAACAAAATACTAGCGAACAGAATCCAACAACACATTAAAAGGATCATACACCATGATCAAGTGGCATTTATCCCATGGAGGCAAGGATTCTTCAATATATGCAAATCAATCAATGTGATACACCATAGCAACAAATTGAAGAATAAAAACCATATGATCATCTCAATAGATGCAGAAAAAGCTTTTAACAGTATTCAACACCCATTTATGATAAAAGCTCTCCAGAAAGTGGGCATAGAGGGAACCTACCTCAACATAGTAAAGGCCATATACGACAAACCCACAGCAAACATCATTCTCGATGGTGAAAACTGAAAGCATTTCCTCTAATATCAGGAACAAGACAAGGATGTCCACTCTTGCCACTATATTCAACATAGTTTCAGAAGTCCTAGCCATGGCAATCAGAGAAGAAAAAGAAATAAAAGGAATACAAATTGGAAAAGAAAAAGTAAAACTGTCGCTGTTTGCAGATAACATGATACTATACACAGATAATCCTAAAGATGCCACCAGAGAACTACTAGCGCTAATCAATGAATTTCGTAAAGTTGCAGGATACAGAATTAATGCACAGAAATCTCTTGCATTCCTATACACTATCAATGAAAGATCAGAAAGAGAAATTAAGGAAGCAATCCCATTCACAACTGCGACAAAAAGAATAAAATACCTATGAATAAACCTACCTAAGGAGGTAAAAGAACTGTACTCAGAAAACTGTAAGACACTGATGAAAGAAATCAGAGAGGACACAAGCAGGTGGAGAGATATACCATGTTCTTGGATTGGAAAAATCAATATTACGAAAATGACTATACTACCCAAAGCAACCTACATATTCAATGCAATCCCTATCAAATTACCAATGGCATTTTTCACAGAACTAGGACAAAACAATCTTAAAATTTGTATGGAGACACAAAAGGTCCTGAAAAACCAAAGCAATCTTGAGGGGAGAAAATGGAGCTGGAGGAATCAGACTTCCTGACTTCAGACTATATTACAAAGCTACAATAATCAAGACAATATGGCACTCTCACGAAGACAGAAATATAGATCAATGGAACAGGATAGAAAGCCCACAGATAAACCCACACACCTATGGTCAACTAATCTATGACAAAGGAGGGAAGGATATACAATGGAGAAAAGACAGTCTCGTCAATAAGTGGTGCTGGGAAAACTGGGCAGCTACATGTAAAAGAATGAAATTAAAACACTACCTAACACTACACGCAGAAATTAACTCAAAATGGATTAAAGACCTAAGGGTAAGACCAGACACTATAAAACTCTTAGAGGAAAACATAGGAAGAACACTCTTTGACATAAATCCCAGCAAAATCTTTTTTGACCCACCTCCGAGACTAATGGGAATAAAAACAAAAATAAACAAATGGGACCTAATGAAACTTAAAAGCTTTTGCACAGCAAAGGAAACTATAAATAAGATGAAAAGACAACCCTCAGAATGGGAGCAAATATTTGCAAATGCATCAACGGACAAAGGATTAATCTCCAAAATATATAAACAGCCCATGAAGCTCAATATTAAAAAAACAAACAACCTAATCCAAAAATGGGCAGAAGACCTAAATAGACATTTCTCCAAAGAAGACATACAGATGGCCAAGAGGCACATGAAAAGCTACTCAACATCACTAATTAATAGAGAAATGCAAATCAAAACTACAATGAGGTATCATCTCACACCAGTTAGAATGGGCATCATCAGAAAATCTACAAACAACAAATGCTGTAGACGATGTGGAGAAAAGGGAATCCTTTGTACTGTTTGTGGGAATGTAAATTGATACAGCCACTATGGAGAACAGTATGGAGGTTCCTTATAAAAACTACAAATAGAACTACCATACGACCCAGCAATCTCACTACTGGGTATATACTCAGAGAAAACCATAATTCAAAAGGTCACATGCACCCCAATGTTCACTGCAGCACTATGTGCAACAGCCAGATCATGGAAGCAACGTAAATGCCCATCGACAGACGAATGGATGAAGATGTGGTACATATATACAATGGAATATCACTCAGCCATTAAAGGAAAGAAATTGGGTCATTTGTAGAGACGTGGATGGATGTACTGTCATACAGAGTAAAATAAGTCAGAAATAGAAAAACAAATATCGTACCTTAATGCATATATGTAGAATGCAGAAAAATGGTACAGATGGATCGGTTTGCAAGGCAGAAATAGAGACACAGATGTAGAGGACAAATGTGGACACCAAGGGGAGAAAGGTGGGGGTGTGTGGTGGTGGTGGGATGAATTGGGAGATTGGGATTGACATGTATACACTAATATGTATAAAATGGATAACTAATAAGAACCTGCTGTATAAAAAATAAATTAATTTAATTGAATTTAAAAAAAGAAGACATGCAGATAGCCAAAAAGCACATGAAAAGATGCTCAACATCACTAATTATCAGAGAAATGCAAATCAGAACTACAATGAGGAATCACCTCACACCAGTCAGAATGGCCATGATCAAAAAATCTACAAACAATAAATGCTGGAGAGGGTGTGGAGAAAAGGGAACCCTCCTACACTATTGGTGGGAATGTAAATTGGTACAGCCACTAGGGAGAACAGTGTGGAGGTTCCTTGAAAACGTAAAAATAGAGCCACCATATGATCCAGCTGTCCCACTCCTGAGCATATATCCAGAGAAAACCATAATTCGAAGAGATACATGCACCCCTAATGTTCATTGCTGTACTATTTACAATATCCAGGACATGGAAGCAACCTAAATGTCCAACAATGATGAATGGATAAAGAAGATGTGGTATGTATACATAATGGAATATTACTTAGCCATTAATAAAGAACAAAATAATGCCATTTGCAGTGACGTGGATGGACCTAGAGATGGTCATACTGAGTGAAGTAAGTCAGACAGAGAAAGACAAATATCATATGATATCGCTTACATGCGGAATCTAAAAGAATGATACAAATGAACTTATTTGTAAGACAGAAATAGAGTCACAGATATAGAAAATAAATTTATGGTTACCAAGGGGGGTGGATAAATTGGGGGATTGGGATTGACATATACACACTACTATATATAAAATAAATAACTAATAAGAACCTACTGTATAGCACAGGGAACTCTACTCAATACTCTGTAATGACCTATATTGGAAAATAATCTAAAAAAGAGTGTATATATGTATATGTATAACCGATTCACTTTGCTGTACAGCCGAAACTAACACAACATTGTAGATCAACTATACGCCAATAAAAAATTGATTAAAAAAATAAAAGAACTTTCCAGCAGTTTCCTCTCAGTAACACCCAGCTCTGTTCTGACCTATTCCTACAGACAAGAGAACTAGCCAGTCCTTTGCTGGCCAACAAGTATCTTTTGAGAGCAGGTACATTGGTAGGCTGAGTGTGAGTGCCCTGGTTTAAAATTCACACGAAGGATGCATTCATTATTCTAAATGGACTTTCCATTCTCTGTAAAATTAGCACTGATATGTGCCACCCTCAAGTGCCACCCTCGTGAGAGGGCTGCTGACGACACCGGGAGCTGGTCCTGTCTCTTCCTGTTTCAGCTTCTGGTCACACAGTATGGCACAGTTGACTCAGCAATAGGAGGGTACAATTTTCTGTTGCTTCCCTGAACTGATGGACATGGTCGTGGGGGTAGGAAGTGGCCAGGGCTCCCTCCCACCCTTGCTGGATCTGAACTGTGACTGCTTCCCATCTATTCAACAATGACCAGGCCCTGGCAGGATGACGATTCAGTAGACAATTATTATGAAGAAAAAGCCCTCTAAAAAATATATGACCATTGGTAAAGGAAAAAACATATTTCTTTGTTGTTTCAACGTGCATTTATTCATTGCTGAGGTTGAACTTTTTCATGTTTTTTTTTTTTTTTTTTGGCTGCACAGCATGTGGGATCTTCGTTCCCCACCACGGATCGAACCCATGCCCCCTGCGTTGGAAGTGTGGAGTCTTAACCACTAGACCACCAGGGAAGTCCCTCACATTTTTATCAGATATTTTCTTTTCTTAGTTTGAGGATTATTTGCTCATATATATTTTTTTATTCTTTTCCATTATGGTTTATTACAGGATATTGAATATAGTTCCCTGGGCTATACAGTAGGACCTTGTTGGTTATCAGTTCTATACTGCCCATTTTTAATGGGTCTAATTTGTTCTAATTTATGCATGTGCAACTATGAGTTAAGAATATTAAGCACGCTTACTTCTAAAACAAACAAACAAACAACTGCTGGGTCAACCAGAATCCTCCCCTAAGAGTAGAGGCTGGCTGTCACACACCCAGTGGGGATTTGTCTTCTGCTGTTCAGCGTGGTGTGTTGGTAGGTGGTGTCGGATAAAAGCCAACAGCATTTCAGGGTTCCATGTGAATCAACGCCAGTTCAAGCTCTGCCTTTCACCAAAGTTGGGACCTTTCTAATGTGTACAATGGAGTACACAGTACTGCACACCTGGAATAGCTGAGAAAATTCGAGGAGATGGCTTGTGGAAACACCCGGTACACGGAAGCACTCAATTAGGAGCAGCCATTACAGAGGAAAGGAAGGAAGGAGAGAAACCTTTTCCGAGTGTCGTTTTCCTGGTAGCTTTCACGCTGGGCGTTCTTTCCGGAGATTAAACTTGACTCTGCCCTCAAGGAGCAGAAAGTCTAGTAAAGAAAAGGATAAACATCTTTAAGAGCGACAAGAGTTGAAGTAGGAAACAAAGTGTAGTTGAGATGGTCCAGGAAGTCTGAACCACAGGGTTGCCAATTAGACCAGGCCTTGAAGAGGCAGGATTTGGGCATTCACGCGTGGGGGGGAAGGGGTATGAAGAGGACAAGTGAGGGAAAAAGAAGGCTTCTTAGACTTATATCCCAGGTCCATCTACACAACACAGAAACAAACAGCAAGGAGTGCAAATGTGAGGAAATGGATGTATATGAGGAGAAAAAAGGTAACGGCTCAGCTCAGTGCTCTGTGACCACTTAGAGGGGTGGGATAGTGAGGGTGGGAGGGAGACGCAAGAGGGAGGGGATACGGCGATATATGTATATGCACAGCTGATTCACTTTGTTATAAAGCAGAAACTAACGCACCATTGTAAAGCAATTATACTCCAATAAAGATGTTAAAAAAAAAAAAAGGTAATGGCCTGACTCCAATCAGAAGTGCAATAGATGTGATCTGCTCCTGGTCTGCTCTCAGACTTTGTTCAAATAGAACATTCGTTTTCATTATATGAAGAGCTGGACTGAGACCTCCTCCACCTCCAGCCTTCATCACTGAGTAATTTTCTTTGATGGTCACTGTTTATGACAGTGAATAATAAACTGGGATCTATGTCAAGTTGCCAGATGTAGCAAACAAAAATCTGACCTCCAGTTCATTCTGAATTTCAGATAATCAACAAATGATTTTGTAGTCTAAGTATGTTTCATGCACTACTGGGGACCTACTTACACTGAAAAATTATTCAATGTTTATCTGAAATTCAGACTGAACTAGGAGTCCCCTGTTTCATCAGGTAGTGCTAGATTTAGGCTTCCTTGAATGGTTCACTGGCCCCAAAGCCAAAAAATTTCAACCAGTTCTTAGGAACATGTTCTAGTTTCAAAATTTGAAGTTGACATGCAAATACCAGAAATGTAATTATTCTCCATCAATTCAGGGTGTATGACAATACTTTCTACAGCACAGAATTTGAAACCAAACAA
This sequence comes from Neophocaena asiaeorientalis asiaeorientalis, assembly GCF_003031525.2. Taxonomy (NCBI): domain Eukaryota; kingdom Metazoa; phylum Chordata; class Mammalia; order Artiodactyla; family Phocoenidae; genus Neophocaena; species Neophocaena asiaeorientalis. The sequence goes on along the minus strand of NW_020173770.1, from coordinate 4,160,847 downwards.
CCTAGTGACGTATTTTAAAGGAGGAAAAGAGATCTTAAGTTCACTCGAGAACACACCCCTTAAGTAACGGTATCCTCGTAATCTCCCGACCTGTCTAACGCAACTGCTAGAAGACAAAGTCTATACAAAATAAAGAGTTTCATTCAAGGGTCCACATGACTCCATCTGCCACCAAAGCACATGTCCGGCACGGACTGAAAGCCAAAAGCAGTCTAACGAATATTTCAAAACTGAATTTATCTCTTTCTAACACATGGTTTATATAGAGACGGAATACCTAGAGAGCTCTGCAGTTCTCAAATAATATCCTGGCTAAAGTACAAATGATATCTGCAGCAGACCACAACACCAAAATTATCTGCTTCTTAAACATGCTAAAGAAAGCTAAGTTGAGGAGCAGGCCGCTGCTCAGAGACGCCTGTTTTAGTATGCAATTGTTAGACGAGACTAGAGCCCAAATAGACCCAAGACCCACTAGAAGCCAAATATTTGCATAATGCCGGAAACGAAGAGGATACTGCTCTCAAAAACTCCAACTTTAGAATGAAACTATCAAGGGTGGCAACTCGCTTTTTTTTTTTTTTTTTGTGGTACGCGGGCCTCTCACTGTTGTGGCCTCTCCCGTTGCGGAGCACAGGCTCCGGACGCGCAGGCTCAGCGGCCATGGCTCACGGGCCCAGCCGCTCCGCGGCATGTGGGATCTTCCCGGACCGGGGCACGAACCCACGTCCCCTGCATCGGCAGGCGGACTCTCAACCACTGTGCCAGCAGGGAAGCCCACAACTCGCATTTTAATAAAGGTCAAAAGTTCTGAATCTCCCTTCATCTAGGAAAACCTCTTGAACATGAAATCTATAACAATGCATATACTAATATGTTCGCTTCTGCTAGTCAAAAGCAGAAAAAGCTAGCATCATGCCTTTTTTGTATGCAAGCATGCTCAGGTCTACTGGACTGTTCTTCTAAGGGATTTTCCCCATAAAACAAATTTCTAGAGGAAACCCCAAAATTATTGAAAAATAGATATTTAGTTTACAGTGTCAAAAAAACACAGATTTGTAAACTTGCCTTTTTCTTTTAAAATGTTTCATTTTCCCCCCAACTGTAGACACAGCTCCAGTCTCTTAGAGAGCAGACACATTTACCACTGGCTGGCCTATGATATTCTTGTAAATATTTCAATACCTCCCTGTTCCCAAGCAGAAAATGGAAAAATTGAAACAACTCAGAGAAAGCAGGGTCCACGGGCTGGCAAGCATTGCAACTCCGCTAACTCTTCCAGTGTGTCCTAAAGATTACTTTTTGTGAGCAGGGCTGGGCGGGGAGCAAAGGAATTGTCACATTGATCTTCTGTGGAAATAATACAATTTATATTTTGTAACTTGACAGTATCAGCGTAAATCAGAGCCATATGGAGAGAAACTCTCCTGAAATCACACTCACACACACACACACACACACACACACACACACTCAGTCGGCAGAGTTCTCTGGAGGCCTGGAGGGCAGCAGACTTTGAGAAAGGGAGGGGGAGGGGAAAAAGGAATTCAGGCCTGGGACAGTGACAGCTGCCTGCAGGGTTGACAGTTAGACTCACTTTGTCCTTCACTGTCACCAGCATCGAAGGAAGCTCCTGCCCCAGAGCTCGACTTTGCTCATTTCTTAGAAGATTTTGTAGAGAGACCTGTGTGTATGAGCGTGTGTGGTCCTAAATGACAGTCTTGTACCAGGCGTCTCCCAGTTTACAGTTTACAATATGCTTTCCCTATATGCTATCTCACTCAACAACGCTGCAGTAGGTTGTATGGGCCCCTTTTTACCCAGGGGTGGGAGTGGGGACGGCGTGGATGGGAGTGAGCCCTGGGGAAGCCAAATGCCTTGTCCGAGCTCACACCCCTGGCAGCTGGCAGAGGGTCACCTCAAACCCCGGGCTTCACCTTGCCGTGGTCACCTGAGACCCAGAGTCACCGTGGTCTGGGCTGTTGGACAATCCCCTTTAACCCTCCAGGCTTTCTTGCTCATGCCGGCCTCCCATCTGTCAGGGACACCACACTGCCACCTCCTTCCCAGTGTGTCCAAATCAGCTGCTTATGTTAGAGGAAACAGGGCTTGGCGATGGGCAGGCTTTCAAGAGAAGCTGGGCTGTTGGCAAAGAGGCCTCCAAGGACCACGGCTCTCAGGCCCTGAGGGCCAAGCTCACCTCTCCAAGCAACTGAGGCCCCCTGACTTTTCACTTTTGTCCCCTGGCTTTCCCCTCCAACTTCAGATTTCCTGCAGCCACCTGGACCTCCCCAGATGTGGTCTGGTTGTGACTGGTTCTCCTGCCAGCTCTGCCCTCTGCCAGCCCCACGCACATCAATGGGGCCTCCCATCTGACGGACAGGCTGGTTCTCTGCCTCACTGGATGTCACCTTGCTTGCTCGGGGTACAGCAGACCTCTATCCACCTGGAAAGTGGCACAAATCCTTCCACCAGGAGTAATTCCATCCTGCCCTGGGCCCTCGGAGTGCTGTGTCTGCTCTTCCTGACACAGATCCTGAGCCAGGGCAGGCGGTCACCACCGGGCCACCTGGGAGCTGGCCTCTTGAGAGAGAGACGGTGTGACTCTCCTCTATGACCACAGCCCCAGCACATCACCTTGGTCCTAGCACATGCTACACAAACATGTTGAATGGACGTGCCAGAGAGAGATGAGTTCCAGACGATGTCAAGTGTTGTGCATGAAAATGATCCCTGGTTTTCATGGTCTGGGTCCAGGGTCCAGGAAGGAAATGCCAGCCTCCCCAGTAACAAGACACTGCCTCCCTCTGTGCCCTGCTTGTCCAGCCTCCTCACCTCCAGTGGGGGACACTGCGCCCCCAGAGGCTCCAGTTGGCTTTAGGTGTTGTCTACACATCCCCTGATCCCAGGCTTTAGCCTTCACCTGTCTTGGGACTCACACCCAGCGGTGGACCACGGAAAGCTCTCACAGGTCACAGGAGGGCTCTGGACCCTCCCTTCCATCACTGTAACTTGGCCTTCGCCCCTCTACCAAGTTGGCTAGGATTGTCACTGAAGGAACTCAGACCTCCATTCTCTTGGGACCCAACACACATAAGGGCCCCTTGAAGGCTCAGACCCACCAGCGGGCTGCACGCCAGATGCTCTCGGGTATAACATTAGGTCAATGGGGTGACAAGTTACTGCCCTCTGGGCGCCCTCCCAAGTCTTCTAATGGAGACAAAGCCTGTTGGGTACAATGTGCCTCTAACCTCCCTTGCCCCTGGCTAACCGCCCTTCTCATGGAGGAGCAGGTCTCCTGCTCAGGGACATCAACAGGCACCACTGTTTGGAATTTAAAAGCAGTGTTTTGTTTTCCTTAGCTTGAGGTTTTGTTATATTTATGACAAGTGAAATTGGCCTTCTATTTATACTATGGAAGTACAATTTTCTTCTTAAATAAATTTAAGTAAAATATGTATATTGACTTAAAGGAAAATTTAGGATAAATTAAGAAAAAAATTATGTAAGTAAACAATAGCACAGGTGATACATACAAATAACACAATCATGGACTTATGGTTGCCAAGTGGATGGTGGTCCGGTGAGATGGATTGATTGGGAGTCTGGGGTTCGCAGGTGCAAACTATTACAGAGAGAATGGGTAAACAACAAGGTCCTACTGTAGAGCACAGGGAACTATATTCAATATCCTGTAATGAACCACAATGGAAAAGAATATGAAAAAGAATATATATATATATATATATATATATGTATAACTGAATCACTTTGCTGTACAGCAGAAATTAACATAACATTGTAAATCAACTATACTTCAATCAGATAACTTTAAAAATAAATTAATTAATTAAAAATTAAAGTCATGGAGGACTCAACACCAAATTGGGAAACTTGGCAGTGGATGGACTGCTTAGACCACAGTCGGTCAGCACTGCTATGAGCTGAATTACTTAAGAGGCTTGATAAACAAGCAGCACCCCCAAAATCAGCAGAGATGAGATCCTGAATCAGGGTTGGGTACCAGGTGGGGTATGAATCTGCCTACCTAACAAGCTCTCGCAGGTGATTCCAATGCAGGCCATCTGGTGGACCAATGGTCTTAGAGACCCAGGGCTTTGAACCAACAGCCCCTGACCACCACCCTAAAACAGAAGCACAAAGGCTGTTTTTGCTATGGACACGTCCCTATTTGGTGATTCCCACCATGATCAAAGCAGGCTTCTCTTTCCTTCTCCAGAACATCCATCCTTCATCCTTGGGACATTTGAGCATCTCCTGTGTACTGAATACAGCCCACAGAGTCAAAGGGAATCACCACACACTCTGCATCCTTAAATGGATGCAATGCCTGATAACAGGGGATGTCTGAGACCTGAACTCTCGTATCAAGGAGCTCACAGCATCGTGAGGTCAGTATTTAACCTGCCGGCCTTTATGGAGCACCTGCCCTGTCTTGGGGTCAAGAGTCATAGGTCACTAGCCCGGCTCGGAAAGATTTCACAGTATAAGTGGAGAAGACAATGGTGTCAGACCAAGACGGTGGAGCCCCCAGGGAGGATGCCCACCCCGACGCAGAGAAAGGAACCCGTGGTGGAGGCAAGAGGGCAGGACTGTGGTCAGGAGGCTTCTGAGGGACAGAGGGGAGAGGCACCAAGAGGGGGCACGCAGGACAACACTCAGGACCGAGAAAGCCACACGTGTAAACAGACACATAGTGAGAAAACTCGGCAGACACTGTGGTTACATGAGACTGTCGTTTTTTTTCTATTTGATTTGCAGAGAATCTCAACCTGTTTACTAAAGAGCTGAGTTACATGAGGGGCTCTGGTCACACAAAAAAAACGCAAATAAGAGATTTATGACTCTTCTAATGCTGCCCGCTGTTTGTGAGTAGACAAAGCTAATGCAATCCAGGTCTAGCCTGGCCCTGCTCATGTACCTTTGGGAAGATTTCATAATGAACCTTCCAGAGTCCCTAAAAAGAAGGGGAAACTGCCTTCTGTAACCAATTGACTGCTCTGGCACAAAGAGCTGACCGTAGGCATCCAGGTGCCCTGACTTGTGGAAACCCATTCCCCAGGGATAACGCCCCCTCCCAAGTCTACAAGATCATGTCTTAACCCTGGCCAGGGAGTCATGTTTACAGCAACTTCCACAGGCCCAAAGGCAATGCCAAAGGAAGGCAGCCATTTAAATTTGATGACAGATTTTATAGACATGTCTCCAAAGAAGACATACAGGTGGCCAATAGGCACATGAAAAGATGCTCGATATCGCTAACTATTAGAGAAACACAAATCAGAACTACAATGAGGTACCACCTCACACCAGTCAGAATGGCCATCATTAAAAAGTCTACAAATAACAAATGCTGGAGAGGGTGTGGAGAAAAGGTAACCCTCCTACACTGTTGTTGGGAATGTAAGTTGTTACAGCCACTATGGAGAATAGTATAAAGGTTCCCCAGAAAACTAAAAACAGAAACACTATATGATCCAGCAATCCCACTCCTGGGCATATTTTAATTAAAGACAAAACTGTAATTCAAAGAGATACATGTACCCCTTTGTTCATCGCTGTTCACTAGCATCACCAGCATCACTGTTCACAGTAGCCAAGACATGGAAACAACCTAAGTGAACATCGACAGACGAATGGATAAAGAAGATGTGGCACATATATACAACGGAATACTACTCAGCCATTAAAAAGCATGAAATAATGCCATTTGCAGCAACATGGATGCAACTAGAGATTATCATACTAAGTGAAATAGGTCAGAAAGAGAAAGACAAATACCATATGATATCACTTATATGTGGAATCTAAAATATGCCACAGGACTTCCCTGGTGGCGCAGTGGTTAAGAATCCACCTGCCAGTGCAGGGGACACAGGTTTGATCCCTGGTCCAGGAAGATCCCACATGCCGCGGAGCAACTAAGCCTGTGCGCCATAACTACTGAGCCTGCGCGCCTAGAGCCTGTGCTCCACAACAAGAAGCCACCACAATGAGAAGCCCGCGTACCACAACAAAGAGTAGCCCCCGCTTGCTGCAACTAGAGAAAGCCCGCGCACAGCAATGAAGACCCAATGCAGCCAAAAATTGATAAATAAATTAATTAAAATGTGCCACAAATGAACTTATCTATGAAACAGAATCACAGACATAGAGAACAGACTGGTGGTTGCCAAGGGGGAGGGGGCTGGGGAAGGGATGGAGTGGGAGGTTGGGTTTAGCAGATGCAAGTTTTAATATATAGAAGAGTTAAAAAACAAGGTCCTACTGTATAACACAAAGAACTATATTCAACATCCTATGATAAGCCATAATGGTAAAGAATATAAAAAAGAAT
>NW_020173770.1:4144179-4154442 GCF_003031525.2 Neophocaena asiaeorientalis asiaeorientalis | reverse complement strand
TATATATATATATATATATATATATATATATATACATACACACACACATATACACATATGTGAATTACTTTGCCCTATAGCAATAATTAACACAACATTGAAAATCAACTATACTTCAATTAAAAAATTAATTAAATTTGACGACAGATTTTAAATAACTTTTATACTGATATCAAAACTGTTTTAAAAGTGAAAGATATTTGCATGTATTTACTTAGCTTACTTTCCCATTGATACTCCATCTATGCCTCCATAAAATCCTGCTCCTTTACTTGTTTGGCATCTATCTTTGGACAGTCCTTTGACCTTCTCAGCCTTACCTTCCTTATCTGAAAAATGACAGATTTACAGTTTGTCACCCTGGCTTCTTGGAGTTCCAAGGATGTAGTACAGGGTGCTGGAGTTATTTTTATGAAAATAAAAGCCCCAGAATGCATCCCACGATAATGCCGGTTTGTCTATTGCAATCGGTTCCCTGAAAACCTTGGCTTTCAAATAACTCAATAACTTCCTCCTCTGCTCTGGAAGGAAGGGCGAGGGAGGATTTGGAAGTAACTGCGTGTGGTGTCTGGGATGCAGTAGATGCTCAATAAACATCCATGTAGAGAATGATGAAAAAGGTCAGTAATCACAGAACTGGGTGAGTTTCTTCCACATTCTGAAATCCCATAATTCTTTATATTCTATATACCTTACTGGCAATTATACCTGCTAATGACATTTAAATTTGACTAAAATTTTCATCATTAATTTTTTTAAGAGTAGGGTTTTAATGGAAACATCATGTTTAATGATGAGAACAAACTGGTTGGCTATGCAGAATGAAAGCTCTGTGGACGCAGTCTTTGGAGAGAAAAAATATTCATGAACATCCAAGTCTTCTACTGCATCCATTTGCAAAGTGAATGCCATGGAATTGACCATGTCAAGATATCAGACATCCACTGCTAAGAAAATTTTTTTGAAAAGAGGAATACTCCAAAGAGATACTCAGTTGATGGAATTCTAAATCTATACTCATTTCTTTGTAGTGGTGGCAAAATAAGGAGATGTGGTTTTTCACATATTTCTGTTAAAATTTGCCTCAGTCTTGGAATTTAGTAGTTCCCGGAATATCTGTCCTCCAAAAGATTTATGTCAATCTTCAAACAGCAATCCTCCACAGAAACAAGAAAAAAAAAAGGTAGAAAATGTCTTAACTTCTGTCTAAAGAATGCTACACATCAAAGTATGTGGTGGGTGGGGGGAGCCAAAAATTGACTAGCAGGAAAAGGCATAGTTTTAAAATGCTTTTATGATTACGAGATATGAATATAAATGAACTAAGCATTAAACTAGAAAAAAAACAAAACCAAAACAATGAAACCTAAGAGGAAGGAGTTAAGAAATAAAAGCAGAAATTATTAAATTAGAAGCCAGAAATAAAAGCAATAGATTTGATTAATAAATCAAGTCTTAATTCTTCAGACAGACAAAATACCTATGTAAAACTCTAAGTCCAAACAAGGAGAAAGATAAATTGTAAATGAGTATAATTACAGGTACAAAATTTAAATTACCACCAAATACTACACATTATTTATACTAACATGTGAAGCATGAATAAATAAAGATTTTCTAGGAAAGGCTAAGTTAAAAAAAATTGGCTAAGAAATGGCAAAACCAATGACCACATAAGAAGTTGAGAAATCTGTGTAAGATTTATGTTCCATATAGATGCTGGGCCCAAAGGAGAGCTTTTAAAGCCCCCAAAGGCAGATTATTCTCATATTATTTTTGCTATCCCCAAAAAATACACATGCATACCCACAGGCAGGACAAAGGAAACTTTAGGATTACAGGTGGTTGCTAGAATGGCCCTAATACTTTACTGTCCCTCTATCTTCACCCCAAGGGCCCTGTAGCTTGGGGCTGGGATATGACTTTGCCCATTTCCCTACCCCTTGATTCTGGGTTTGACTACCTGACACATAATGGAATGTTAGCAGGTAGGACCCAAGCAGAGATTTGAAATGGGCTTTCGCATTAGGGCTTGTTCCACCTTGCTCCTCCACCTTCCTGTGAGAAGGAGCCTGGGCTAGCCTGCTGGAGGGAAGGACAGACATGTGGAGCGGAGCCCAGTCGCCCTGTGGACAGCAGACGCACAAATACACCAGCAAGCCTTGCAGAGACCAGAACTGCTCAATGTCAACCCCTGACTTGCAGACTCATGAGCCAAAGAAATCGTTCATTGTTCGAAGCCACTGACTTTGGGGCAGTTTATTAAGCAGTATATGTCAATACACAACTGATATAAAACCGCTTTTCCTACTTAATAGAGATGTGAAAAATCTTAATTAGAACATAAGGAAATTAAATTCAGCACCACGTTAAAAATATGATACAGAGTTGGATATGTCCCCAAAATGTAAGATTTTGATATTGAGAAACCCATCAATGAATAATTATAGCTATAAGCCAATGAGTATTTATATCAGTAGATCAAAAGATTAAAAGGGGGGGGAAGATGCAGTGCCTCATTAAGGGTCTAAAAGGCAGTTAGTAAATTCAAAATCCAATACTGATTTTTTTTTTAATTCCTACTTGAAAACCAAAATAGAGTTTTCCTTAAAATAGTGAACTTGCATCTTAAATCTACAGTCAATATCATAATCAATGGTGAAATGCCAGGGGCCTTCACATTGAAAACCAAAACATAAGAGGGATTCCTGCTATATGCACAAGTGTTTTTAAACTGTTCTTGATGTTTGAGAGACTGCAATAAAACAATAAAAAATAATTCAGAGAAATAAATGTTTAAAAAGAGAAACTACTTATAGGTGATATGATTAGTTACCTAAGAAACCCAGGAAAATCAACTGAACATCTATTAAAACCAGAAAGACATTTTAATAAACACACTAGTCCCAGAATTTATATATATAAATCAATATAACAAAATGCCATTACTAAAATAACATTGAAAATTGGATCCCATTTAGTGACAAGAAAAGAAAAATAACTAAGGAAAAAACCACCTAAAAATGCTTAGTAAGAAATGGATGATAGTGCTGTTCATCCAAAATTTTGACTCACAACAAAGCAGTGCCATAATATGTGAATAGCTCTTCACAAGTCAATGAGAAGACAAACAGCTCAACAACAAAGTGACCAAAGGATGTGAATTACGATTCGAAAAAAGAATAATAACAAATAGCTGATAAACCTAAGGGGGAAAGTTCAACTGCATTATTAAGTATTTAAAGAGAATATCCTGCCCCCAACTCCTTTACCTGCCCCATCCTTGTTTCTGTGTGCAGGAACTTCTATTAGAGAAGTACTCCTGACCTCGCCTCCACTCCCAGCTCCTCCAGGGAAGGAAAGGTGAATATGTGACGGAGGAGACTGGGAAGAGAAACTGGGTTTCATGATTCCGTTTATGGGTTCTCCCTCCCTTCTTGGATCTGTTCACCGTGCATTCATCCTGGTCTACTCTCTGCCATACGTTAAGGGTAGCAACCCTGTGAGGCAAGTCTGACACTGGCCAGCAGGACAGATGACTCTCAAATCTGGAAGTGAAACAGCAGCAGGTCCACTCGGCCACAGACGGAAACTAAATCCTCCAATCAGCTTTCTAGTAAAAACGGATGGTTTGATCTCTTACTGATGTGAGCCATCAACGGGCTCTGAATCTAAGAGGGGAGGGGCGGTGTTACTTATTGGACTCCTAAAGCCCCAACAATAAATGTTAAATGTGAATTAAACTATTTTAACCTAGAAAATTGGCAAAGAAAATGAAATGGTAACTGATAACCATAAGGCCACTAGCTGGTTATGTAGAGGCTTCAGAAAAGCAGGCAGGAAGATCACAAGCATGATGAGTGTCGGAAAGGCAAACTGCAACACGCAATACACACTTTAGAAGGCACTAACCCCTGTTTAACCACAACTTAAATGCAATCTGGCTCCCGTCTATTGTGATTTCTTTCTAGATTCTAACGTTTATGCAGAAAATCAGTGAGACGGTACAGAAAAATACTGAAAGAAGTGTATAAGGGGTTTTGATCTACCAGATATTAGCAATATCAAGCAGCAATACTTAAGTGTGCAGTACTGGTATATGAGAGACAGATCAACAGAAGTGAATGAAAGTAAGGAAATGGAAGACTTAGTATACAATCGAGGTAGCATTTCAGATCAACTGAAGTAAAACGGTGGTCACGACTGGGCAGCCATCTGAACAGCAAATGGATTCCTATTCTCACTCTTAATATCAAAATAAACGCTAGGTGGATCAATGATTTAGTGTAAGAAAAATAAAACCATAGAACTACTGGATGAAAATGCTGGTACCACACTAACTGCATGCAGCCCTTCTGGATCGCACAGCTGGATGCAGCCTCCTTCACATGACTCCTGTGATAACTAAGGGTAGAAACCCCATGAGTCTAGATCTGATATTGTCCGACAGGACAGTAAGTTAAAAAATATACATTCTAATCTCTGTAGCAACCACTAAAAAATAACCATAATCAAATTAGGAAATACAGCTAAAAATAATGAAATATTAAAACAACTCCATCAAAAAGAAAAACATATTGGGCAAACATGAAAGAGTAAGATAATGAACTTAACTCCCCACAGGAATAATGACTTTAAATGTAATTGGATTAACTGTTCCACTTTAAAGGAAGAGACCCTCAGAACGGATTAAAATGCAAGTCCAACTATTTACTACCTATAGGAAATGCACTTTAAGCGTCAATACAAAGCCAGGTTGAAAATAATAAATAAATAAATAAAAATGGAAAAGACATTCCATGCGTCTATATGCATGCACTAAGTAAGCATAAGAAAGCAGAGGTAGCTATATTAATATCAGTCAAAGCAGACTGAAAGACAAGGATTAGCACCTGAGATCAAGGTGAATTAGCACCTGAGATCAAATTTCATAGTGATAAACTGGTCAATTCGTCAAACAGACGTAACAATTCTAAGTGTATATAAACCTAGGAAGAGTTTCAAAATACATGAAGAAAACTGACAGAATTGAAAGGAGAATTAGATCAATTGCCAACGCTAGTTAAAGGTTATACTACCCTCCCTGTAATTGACAGAAATGGTAAACCAAAAAGTCACTAGGCTTATAAAAGATTTGACAACACCATCCACCAATTTTGCTATTTATAGAACACTACCCCATCCAACAGCTACAGAATACATGTTCCTTTCAACTGCTCATGGGATAAACACAGACTATAAGCTGGGGTATAAAACAAGTCTCAACAAGTGTAAACAGGGAAATCATAAAGACCCTATTATTCTTTGATTACAAGAAAGTGAAATTAAAAACAGAAAGATATCTTTTAAAATCCTCAAATACGTGGACATTAAGTAATGTATTTCCAAATAAGCTAAGGTCAACGAATTAAATTACAAGAAACATAAATATATTGAGCTGAAAGATATGAAAATACAGCATATAAAAATTTATGATATTCAAGTAAAGACTTGAAGCTAAGCAAGTAAAGATGTGATTACAGGGATGCTTATATTTTCAAATGCTTACATGGGAAAAGGAAAAAGGTTTTATGTCAATAAACTAAGGATCCACCATAAAAATAGCAAATCAGAGACAAAGTAGAAGGAAAGAAATGCTAAAGCATAGAAATAATTGAAATAGAAAACAAAAAATAAGAGAGAAAAATCTTTGAAATGAAAAGTGGGTTGTTCAAAAACATTGATAAAATTGTTAAATTCCTAGCAAGATGAAAGAAGAAGTGAGAGAAATCACAACTTATCAGTTTCTGGAATTAAAGACAGGGCAGCATTATAAGCATGGGCATTAAAATGGTAAAAAATTAGGGAAAATGTTATGCCAATGAATCTGTTAACTCGGATGACATGGACATGTTCCTTAAAAGACACAAATTACCAGAGAGAGACCTTCAAGATGGCGGAGGAGTGAGACGTGTAGATCACCTTCCTCCCCACAAACACATCAGAAATACACCTACACGTGGAACAACTTCTACAGAACACCTACTGAACGCTGGCAGAAGACCTCAGACCTCCCAAAAGGCGAGAAACTCCCCATGTACCTGGGTAGGGAAATAAAAAAGAAAAAACACAGACAAAAGGATAGGGACGGGCCCTGCACCAGTGGGAGGGAGCCGTAAAGGAGGAAAGGTTTCCACACACTAGGAAGGCCCTTCACCGGCAGAGACTGAGGGTGGCGGAGGGGGGAGCTTCGGAGCAGCGGAGGAGAGCGCAGCCACCGGGGTGCGGAGGGCAAAGCAGAGAGATTCCCGCACAGAGGATTGCTGCCGACTGGCACTCACCAGCCCGAGAGGCTTGTCGGCTCACCCGCTGGGGCGAGCGGGGCTGGGAGCTGAGGCTCGGGCTTCGGTCGGAGTGCAGGGAGAGGACTGGGGCTGGTGGTGTGAACACAGCCTGCAGGGGGTTATTGCGCCACGGCTGGCCGGGAGGGAGTCCGGGGAAAAGTCTGAACCTGTCGAAGAGGCAAGAGACTTTTTCTTCCCTCTTTGTTTCCTGGTGCGCGAGGAGAGGGGATTCAGAGCGTTGCTTAAAGGAGCTCCAGAGACGGGCGCGAGCCGCGGCTATAAGCACGGACCCCAGAGACGGGCATGAGACGCTAAGGCTGCTGCTGCCGCCACCAAGAAGCCTGTGTGCGAGCACAGGGCACTATCCACACCTCCCCTCCCAAGAAGCCTGTGCAGCCCGCCACTGCCAGGGTCCCGGGATCCAGGGACAACTTCCCTGGGAGAACACACAGCACGCCTCAGGCTGGTGCAACGTCACGCCGGCTTCTGCCGCTGCGGGCTCGTCCCCCATCCGTACCCCTCCCTCCCCGCGGCCTGAGTGAGCCAGAGGCCCTGAATCAGCAGCTCCTTTAACCCCGTCCTGTCTGAGCAAAGAACAGACGCCCTCAGGCGACCTACACGCAGAGGCGGGGCCAGATCCAAAGCTGAACCCCAGAAGCTGTGCGAACAAAGAAAAGAAAGGGAAATCTCTCCCGGCAGCCTCAGGAGCAGCGGATTAAATCTCCATAATCAACTCAATGTACCCTGCATCTGTGGAACACCTGACTAGACAACGAAACATCCCAAAATTGAGGCGGCGGACTTTGGAGGCAAGGATATATATTTTTTTCCTTTTTCTCTTTTTCTGAGTGTGTATGTGTAAGCTTCTTTGTGTGATTTTGTCTGTATAGCTTTGCTTTTACCATCTGTCCTAGGGTTCTGTCTGTCCGTTTTTTTGATTTTTGAATTTTTGGTTTTTTATCTTGCTTTTTTTTAGTATAGATTTTAGCACCTGCTATCAGTGGATTTGCTTTCTGGTTTGGTTGCTCTCTTCTTTCTTTCTTTATCTTTTTTTTATTACTTTTCAATTTTTTTATTTTAGAAATTACTTTTTATTTTCATAACTTTATTTTATTTTATATTTTTCTTTCTTTCTTTCCTTTTTACTCCCTTTTCTTCTGAGCTGTGTGGCTGACAGGGTCTTGGTTCTCCAGCTGGGTGTCGGGCCTGTGCCTCTGATGTGGGAGAGCTGAGTTCAGGACATTGGTCCACCAGAGGCTTCCCGGCTCCACGTAATATCAAACGGTGAAAGCTCTCCCAGAGACCTCCATCTCAACGCTAAGGTGTTGAGCTCCACTCAACGACCAGCAAGGTACAGTGCTGGACACCCTATGCCAAACAAATAGCAAGACAGGAAGACAAACCCACCCATTAGCAGAGAGGCTGCCTAAGATCATAATAAGGTCACAGACACCCCAAAACACACCACTGGACGAGGTCCTGACCACCAGAAAGACAAGATCCAGCCTCATCCACCAGAAAGACAAGATCCAGCCTCATCCACCAGAAAACACGCACCAGTCCCCTCCACCAGGAACCCTACACAGCCCACTGAAACAACCTTAGCCACTGGGGACAGACACCAAAAACAACAGTAACTACGAACCTGCAGCCTGCAAAAAGGAGATGCCAAACACAGTAAGTGGATACAAAAACAAGACCCATATATATGCTGTCTACAAGAGACCCACTTCAGACCTAGGGACACATACAGACTGAAAGTGAGGAGACGGAAAAATATATTCCATGCAAATGGAAATCAAAAGAAAGCTGGAATAACAATTCTTATATCAGACAAAATAGACTTTAAAATAAAGGCTATTACAAAAGACAAAGAAGGACACTACATAATGAACAAGGGATCGATCCAAAAAGAAGATATAACAATTGTAAATATTTATGCACCCAACATAGCAGCACCTCCATACATAAAGCAAATGCTAACAGCCATAAGGGGAAATCGACAGTAACATAATCACTGTAGGGGGCTTTAACACCCCACTTTCACCAATGGACAGATCATCCAAAATGAAAATAAATAAGGAAACACAAGCTTTAAACGATACATTAAAGAAGATGGACTTAATTGATATTTATAAGACACTGCATCCAAAAACAACACTTTCTTCTCAAGTGCTCATGGAACATTCTCCAGGATAGATCATATCTTGGGTCGTAAATCAAGCCTTGGTAAATTTAAGAAAATTGAAATTGTATCAAGCATCTTTTCTGACCACAATGCTATAAGACTAGATATCAATTACAGGAAAACATCTGTTAAAAATACAAACACATGGAGGCTAAACAATACACTACTTAATAACCAAGAGATCACTGAAGAAATCAAAGAGGAAATTAAAAAATACCTAGAAACAAATGACAATGAAAACACGACGACCCAAAACCTATGGGATGCAGCAAAAAAAGTTCTCAGAGGGAAGTTTATTACAGTACAATCCTTCATCAAGACACAAGAAACATCTCAAATAAACAACATAACCTTACACCTAGAGCAATTAGAGAAAGAAGAACAAAGAAACCCCAAAGTCAGTGGAAGGGAAGAAATCATAAAGATCAGATCAGAAATAAATGAAATAGAAATGAAGGAAACGATAGCAGCAATCAATAAAACGAAAAGCTGGTTCTTTGAAAAGATAAACAAAATTGATAAACCATTAGCCAGACTCATCAAGAAAAAAGGGAAAAGACTCAAATCAATAGAATTAGAAATGAAAAGGGAGAAGTAAAAACTGACACTGCTGAAATACAAGGGATCATGAGAGATTACTACAAGCAATATATGCCAGTAAAATGGGCACCCTGGAAGAAATAGACAAATTCTTAGAAAAGCACAACCTTCCGAGACTGAACCATGAAGAAATAGAAAATATAAGCAGACCAATCACAAACACTGAAGTTGAGACTGTGATTAAAAATCTTCCAATGAACAAAAGCCCAGGACGAGAAGCCTTCACAGGCGAATTCTATCAAGCATTCAGAGTAGAGCTAACACCTATCCTTCTCAAACTCTTCCAAAATATAGCAGAGGGAGGAATGCTCTCAAACTCATTCTATGAGGCCACCATCACCCTGACACCAAAACCAGACAAAGATGTCACAAAGAAAGAAAACTACAGGCCAATATCACTGATGGACATAGACTCAAAAATCCACAACAAAATACTAGCAAATAGAATCTAACAGCACGTTAAAAGGATCATACACCATGATCAAGTGGGGTTTATCCCAGAAATGCAAGGATTCTTCATTGTATGCAAATCAGTCAATGTGATACACCATATGAACAAACAGAGGGATAAAGACCATATGATCATCTCAATAGATAACAGAAAAAGCTTTCGACAAAATTCAACGCCCATTTATGATAAAATTCTGTGGAGTAAGTCAGAAGGAGAAAAACAAATACTGTATGCTAACACATATATACGGAATCCCCAAAAAAATGGTTATGAAGAACCTAGGGGTGGGACAGGAATGCAGACGTAGAGAATGGACTTGAGCACACGGGGAGGGGCAAGGTTAAGATGGGACAAAGTGAGAGAGTGGCATGGACTTATATGTACTACCAAATGTAAAATAGATAGCTAGTGGGAAGCAGCCACGTAGCAGAGGGAGATCAGCTCGGTGCTCTGTGACCACCTAGAGGGGTGGGATAGGGAGGGTGGGAGGGAGACGCAAAAGAGATATGGGCACATATGTATATGTATAGCTGATTCACTTTGTTATAAAGCAGAAATTAACACACCATTGTAAAGCAATTATACCCCAATAAAGATGTTAAAAGAAAAAAAGAAAACTGAAAAAAAAAATAAAATTTAAAAAAAGAGACCCAAATTACCAAAACTGGCACAGAATGAGAAATGTGTATATGGCCATATAT
>NW_020173770.1:4128616-4144073 GCF_003031525.2 Neophocaena asiaeorientalis asiaeorientalis | reverse complement strand
AATGGGCCTGCTAGTCTGTAAACTTAAATAGTTCATAGTCCCAGAACTATACCTAAATAGGCCACCTGGTTCTTATTCATAAAAACTTTACAGCAACATGAATCTCACTCTTCCTTTGATAACCTACTTCAATTGTTCATGAGCTGGCCTTAGTTTTTATGCTATTTGTGCAAAGGAGTGATGGTAAACCACCAAGAGAAAAATGTTTTATAAAAATAAATAAGGGGGCTTCCCTGGTGGCGCAGTGGTTGAGAGTCCGCCTGCCGATGCAGGGGACGCGGGTTCGTGCCCCGGTCCGGGAAGATCCCACATGCCGCGGAGCGGCTGGGCCCGTGAGCCATGGCCGCTGAGCCTGCGCGTCCGGAGCCTGTTGCTCCGCAACGGGAGAGGCCACAACAGTGAGAGGCCCACGTGCCGCAAAAACAACAACAACAACAGCAACAAAAATAAATAAATAAATAAATAAGGCACAACCTCAAGAAATGTACTTAAGAAAATTACTGTGAGTTTATCAGCAATAAACTTTGATGTTTTCAAACGTTTTTCTATAAAAATGTTTTTCCCCAAACCACTGAAATCACCCAACATGGACATAAATAAAAGGATAACCAAGGCCAATATAAGGAAACAACATGAAACAAAGTAAAATTCGTGATTTGCAAATTAGGCTGTTGTGAGGTTTTGTGGTTTGTTTTTTGTTGCTTTTGTAGATGCTGAAGTTGAGTCTGTTTTACAAAGAGTCATTTAATCCTCCAATTGAATATTGACTCATTTGGGTCAAAACCATTTGAAAAGTTTAAAATGTGGGGAGAGGGACTAAAAAGGAACAAAGTGAATATGCAGTTCGGTTTATCTTCACCAGGTCAGTAGATATTGCTAGGGAAAACTCAAAGCCAAATCAGTACACTGAGTCATTCATATCCATCCTTCCACCTGTGTGCCTCTCAATGAGATGACAGGAATAAGCTAAAACTGATAGAGCACTCTTCAACTTTCATTAAATGATCAGCTCCTATTTTCTAGCCAATAAAAATAACGTTCAAAGAAGAGTTTCAGAGTATTCCCTGGAGCTGTTTCTTTTGGATCACGCATAGATACTAGCTGCCTTTTCTCTACCAAATATTGGGACACCTGGTCTATTTTAAAACAGATTTTCCAAATGTGCTCATTCATTTACACGAAAGTTTGTACAAAGACAAAATGTTTCAGTAAAGAGTCTGGCTTCAGTGAACCACATTTGCTTAAAAGAAAAAGAAGCACGTGAAGTGGGGCTCTTCACTCATTGTGCCAATATTTATTCAACAGCTGGGGTGTGCTATGCGCTGGGGACAGCAGAGAGGAAGATGGATATGGTCTCTGTCACCACAGGGCTTAAATTCTAACCAGGAAGACAAACGGATCCTCTGATAGAGAAACAGCACTTTGAGCGTGCTTAACAAGAGGACCTCTCCTCCCCTGGAGTGGGGCAGCGAGGACCAAGAACGGGGTGCCCTGAAGCAGTGATGTCTAGCTAAGTAGGAGTGAGGCCAAATGCTGTCAGGCAGAAGCAAAGAATTCACTGCAGCTCAAAAGGACACACAACAGTTGAACAGTTAAGGGATAAAAAGGCAGAAACACACAACCACCTTACTAAGAGGACGCTGCGACCAGTTCTGGCACCTGTACATAGTAAGCTGATAGCTATGCAAACAGAAGCTTCCAGCTGTCAAGGCCACATGATATTAACAACACTCATTACCAAGTAATTCATGGTGCTGGACAGACTGTTGAGATGGTTCCCAAAGACCTTGCTTCCTTGTACTCACTCCTGGTGTAATCTCCCCAAGAGACAGGCTGCCCGGGTGCATGGCTTCTGCCCAGTGGAATATGGCAATAACTTCCATGATTAGCTTACAAAGACTTGTGACTCTTTTCTTTCTGGCAGATGCTCTCTACTGCCTTCTCAGCTTGCTGGCTTTGATGAAGCTGCATTGTTGGAGGGATGACTGCCAGGGACATGACAGAGGCCTCCAGCCAGTGGTCAGCTAGGAGCCGAGACCCCGGTCAACAGCTCTCCAGGAACAGCATTCTGAAAACAGCCACATGAGCTTGGGAGCAGATGCTTTCCCCATGCAACCTTCAGACAAGAGCCCGAACATGGCTCACCCTGGATGGCAGCCTGGGAGAGAAGCTGAAGCAAAGGTCCCGCTAAGCTGCGCCCACATTCCTGCCCCACAAAACTGTGAAGTCATGAATGTGTGTTATTTGAAACCACGAAGTTGTGTAATTTGTTACACAGCAATTCATAACGAACACACTCATGCACGTGCGTTTAGAATTTTAATATTTTCTAGAGCCATCCCAGAGAAAAGCGATCGGGGGGAGTCCTGTGGTTCATTTGTGAGCGAGAACAGAGGACCATGTGTGTAATCATCAAACAGTAAGTTTCCCCTGCAGAGACATTTTAGCTAAGTCCACACGTTCCTTTAATGAAGAAACAAAGGGTCAAAGATATTGGACTTTGAAAATGGGTCACTAGGAACTTCCCTGGCGGTCCAGTGGTTAAGACTCCACGCTTCCACTCCAGGGGGCACGGGTTTGATGCCTGGTTGGGGAACTAAGATCCCGCACGCCACACAGCGAGGCAAAAAAAAAAAAAAAAAGAAAACAGAAAATGGGTCACTAGTCCTATCTTTCCTGTGATTCCCTGAAGGTCAGGACCCACCCCCCAGGAAAAGTTCCCAGGGTCTACACAGTAGAAGTCTCAAGTATTGTTCTACTCAGTGCCTTCCTAGAAAGATGAGCTGTTCTCTCCTCAAACCCTGATACCCCCATATCAACACAAGATGGGTCAGCTGCAAAGTGTTGCGAATCTGGATAGGCGCTTGGAAATTCTGGTTCTTCCCATGGTAGCCCAGTGGTTTATCATGTGGACTCTGAACTCAGCTGTCTCGTTTGGTCCCGACTCAGCCTCTCATCAGAAGCAGGGGCTAAAGCAAGTCACAAGTTCTCCTTGCCTCAGTGCCTGCTTCTGTAAAATGGGTATAAAAGTGGCACACACCTCCCAGGGCTGTGAGATTTTAAAGAGAGAACTGATGGGAAATGCTTGGCCCAGTGCCTTCCATTTCTGTAGTTCCTTTTGTACAGTAATTCAGGTACAAAACTCCAGTTGTGCTACCTGCTAGCTGTGTGTCTTCATGCAATTTTAACTTCCTGAGCTCAGCTTTCCTATCTGGAAAAGATAGCGACCATATATCTACCTCCCAGGTGAGTGGTAAGGATGGACTGAGAACAAAGTAAAGCTCACAGCACAGTGCCAGTATACAGAAACCACAAAAGCAAAAACGCCTGTATGGAATCCCTTAATTCTGTCCTCAAAGTATGAGCAATTACCATAAGGAACTATGACTGTTATTCAGGTACAAAGGTACAACTGTAACCAGGAGCCCTTGGGTGTTGTCTGATAATATGTTGAACTAAGACTGAGTGGACATTTTTGAAAATGCATTTGCTTCTTTGTAACTCAGGGGAGATGGTAGCTGGGACCAACCGTTTAAGAAAGATTCTGGAGATAAACAATCTTGGCAGTGGGGGGGAAATATCTTTCCATTGACTTATTTTTTTCTATAAATTGGGAAAATAACACCAGTCTTGGTGGAACATTTCTGTCGGATTCTGGAATGTTCTAAATTTGCATTCACTGGAACCACAAGGGTGCAGAGCCTCTCACTGGCTGTACTGCTGTAACCCCGTACTCTAAGTGGTAAAATCCACACAAAAGTTAAGAGCGCACCTCTGTGCTTCCCCCACAAAAGGTGAAAGACTCCTTTCCGTCCCTACAGGAATTCTTATTAACACCTACCCAGCACCCCGATGAGCATGTCCAATTTTATTTTCCTTGCAATTCTACTCTTAGTTCTCCTCCCAAACCCCTTTCTCGGGAAGTCAAGAAGCTGGGGGCGGGAGGAGCTGGGAAAATGACCCTGGCCTGGGTCTCCTTCTCCAACCCTGATGTCCCACCCATAATGTGCCCCATACAATAGAGAAGTAGGAAACTAACACACATGTTGCCTGCCGTGACTAAATGATATTTGCAAGAGTTGACACTATTAAGGCAATCTCAAATGGTCCTTGTTAACAAAGAGATGCCCTAACCCAAGGTCAATAAAAGCAAAGAATGAAACATGAGATTTAAGGTGGGAAGAAAAGGAGCAAAAATGTCCAGCTCTCCCAAACCTCTGTTGACCTTTGGGGTTAACTTGTATACCCATCTACCAAGAGCAGGAGGGGAAGGTGGCTGATGTTGAGAAATGCATGCCTCCCAAGACAGGAGAGCAAATCCACATCACTGAAGGACCAGGGGGAACACGTGCCCCACAATCTAAAGGGCAGACTTTAAATTACAAAATGCTTTATATACACAATTTCTACTATGTATAAAATAGACAACTAATGAGAACCTACTGTATAGCACAGGGAACTCAATGCTATGTGGTGACCTAAATGGGAAGGGAATCCAAAAATGAGGGGATATATATATATATATACATGTATAGCTGATTCACTTTGCTGTACAGTAGGAACTAACATAGCATTGGAGAGCAACTATACTCCAATTAAAATTTTAAAAAATAAATAAATTACAGAATGCTTTTTCCAACATTTCCCTTCAATGGTCTCTGCAACCCAGCGAGATAGGCTGTCTCCTTACTCTTCTTTGACGAATAAGGAAACTGAAGTTCAGAAAGATTGCGTAGGTTCCTCAAGGTCACACAGCTACAAAGAGGCCAAGTCAGAACTCAGAGCCAGGCCTTCTCACTCCAGAATTCTGGCCAAGATCCCAGAGAGCTTTCAATTTCATTGCCACAGCAGGAGAACACGTGAAATCCACATGGAAGTGACATCAGGGGAGGTAAGTCAAAGAAATCTCATTATTTGATGCCATTTATGCCCATAAGAGAAGCAGAAGCTTCTCTTAGGGATCCTTTGTGCTTTAGAAAGCTGTCCTGACTTGGCTTTTCAAACTACATCCTAGCCAGTCCCTTCTTCCACCCTTGTTGGAATCACTTACTTACTGGACCTCTGTAACCAACAGCGTGGCCCTCAGTTGTGTTGAGGGTTAAAAAGCACTTTAAGAGTGAGCAGAGACAAGGAAAAGAGACTGAAACATGTGTCAGCTTGGAGAGGAAGTTTCAGGAGGACCATCTATTACAGCTGAATAAGACTTTCCCTACTAAGAAATTGGAAACAAAACTTAATGAACTGAGTAGACAAAATCTGACACATCCAAATTTACATGACAAATCAGGCCTCTGATTTTTCTAGATAAATCAGCAGAGTCATCAATCTCTATGCGATCATATTATTCATTCCAAAAGGTACAAAGGTATACAGATGAGGGTTTCAATCATCAGCTCACCCCATTATACAATCCACTCTGTGTATCAGAATTTTAAAGCATGGAACAAATTTGATATACGCTCCTGGAAGGCTCATATGAATGGAATTCTGTTGACACCTGCGCTGGCAGAGGAATGGCTTCTGGGAGGGTGTGCCGGCCTTATTTCCCAGCTGTTCTCATTTTGCCTCAGCCAGAGGGAGAAGGGAACAGCTGATGGCTTCACCCCCAAAGCCCAGCTTGGCCCCATCATCAGCACATCTCACCCCTGCAGCTGCCAAGGCAAAGACTAACATACCAGCAGGAGAACAGCTGACTCGCTTTTCTGACCGAGCTTTTGGAGCAGTATTGGAAGCCAAGAATCAGGGTACTGGGTGGGTTCAACTCATCTTCTGTACATCCTTAGGATCCACTCACTCCACATGCCAGGGGGTGAAGGTCTGCATCTGTTTTTCTCACCATCATATCCTTAGCCCCTGGTACAAATCCAGGATGACAGCAGGCAAATATACTGACTTAGAGAATCAAAGAATCAATGTTGGGGACTTCCAGTTCCGAAAGCGTGGTGGTGAACTGAACTGATGCAGATAGAAAACCTTCCCACTGCAAACACATAAAAAGTGCTAAATAAAATGTGACATTTTTATAGTACATACATAACTAAACTAGAAAGAAAGGAAAGGAAATTACCAGGACACATAAATAAAAAGGAATTCATAGCCAGAGCATTCAAACACTGCCAACACCGTGGAAATCAAGGAGACGCAGTAGATACAGGCCTTCAGTCTAGGAGCTGTAATTTTAATGACAAGAGGTATGATCTGGAACACACGAGATGGGAAACTGGAGCTGAGATCCTTGCAGAAAGCCAGCATTCTGCAGGACTGCCCTTCCAAGTTCAAGGGGCTAGAAAAACTCTACCAAATGCCCCAGGGAAACTGCAAAGTGGCTGTGTTTACCCAGACTGCTGGTGAGAGTTAGGCAGTCTCCCGACAAAAATCAAAACTTCAAGCCTCCACATGGGTGTGGAGACCAAAATTACAATAACTATGTGGTGTAAGATTCCCAAGATGAGGAATTAACATAAAAACTGGCCTCAGATGAGTAAAACCCTTGAAACACCTACCATAAGTAAAACTCTGCTCTGCTGGAACTTTCACAATCCCAGGTGCATGGGACGCTCATGGAGGGGATAGTGGTGGAAAGGAAAAAGCTGAAAATGAGTTCAAAATTGCAAGGCATTAGAAGAGATAATGTATGACAATACAGATTCGGCACCCTAAGAACTAAAGACAACAGAATAATCTAAGAGGGGTAACAACATATGCATCCCAAAGTTTTAAAGATGTAGAAGAAAACACAGAAGCCATAATGGGAGATAGTAAAAGGACATTATTTTTAATGATCTATCAGGTTTAAAAAAGAACAAAATTAAGCTTCTATAAATGAAAAATTAAAGGCATTGGAAATTGCAAAGTAAGTCCATAGACTGTTTAAAACAGCAACCTAGACACAGCTCAAGAGAGAATTATGAAATGGAATCTAGATTGGGAGACATCACCCAGAATGTAAAGCAGAGTGATAAAGAGACAAAGAGAAACAGCATGACTGAATGATAAGATCCAATTACATATAAAGAAGTTCCAAAGGAGATATAGAGAAAATAAGGGCAAGACCGTCATTGAAGAGATAATGACTAAGAACTTTCTATATTTGATTGGATATAAGAAGCATGGCAAGGTAAGGTACACATAAATTAAAAATGAGTCCATATCAAAAAACATGATAATAAAACTACAGAACCACAAACAAACAAAAGACAACCTTAAAAGGAACCAGATAAAAAGGCAGGTCTAGTGCAAAGACGTCTCAACAGTGACAGTAGAAGCCAGCATACCATAAGTAATACCTGCTAAAGGACAGTAACTGTCAACCTAGAATTCTGTATATACCTAAGCTAACATTTAAGAAAAAGATAAAACAAGCATTTTCCAGTCAAACAAATACAGAGCATTTGCTATTCACAGACCTTCAAGGCAACATGATTTTGATAAAAAGCAAACTGAATCCAAGAGACAGAAGAGGTTTGCAAGAAGCCATGATGGAAAAAAAAGGCACTGGTTACATTGGATAAACCAAAATAAGCCTGCACTACTGAAAACAAAAGCAAAGTCTACCACCACCCCACTTTATTTTTTTGATGACAGATGTGCTTCAAAGTGGTAGACTAAAATGCTAGACAGCAATAATAATAAATGGGAGAGACGATGAAAGACACGGAAGCATTCTTGGCCAGTGGTGATATTTGCGAGGTGGCCAGAGTCACTGGCTGCCTTTACACTTTGTTACTTGAAGCGCAACGTTTGAACTTTAACGGTACTACTAAATTGTGGAAACCGGATATATAACCTCTAAATTAACAGAGCTGGAGAGAAGTAGGTGTAAATAATCCTTCAACAATATAAAAGGAGACAGAAAAAAAAAGTGCCTAAAAATAGCAAAATTCAGTAAACTTTTAGTAAATAGAGAACAAAATGGAAGATGAGTTCAAAAACATCAAAGGTCACAAATACACATGAAGGGATGGACCTAGTGAGTTAAGAGACAGCAATTATAAAGTTTTTAAATCTAGGCATATTTTGTTTATAATAGACATATGTGAAAGATAATGACATGGAAAATTTGAAAGTAAAGAGATAGGAAAAGACATACCAGAAAAATATTAACCCAAAGAAAACTGATACAGTAATATTTGTCTTGGACACATCTGGAGCTGTACACAGTTGAACAGACCCAACAAACTAGCCTCAAAATGTATGATGCAAAAACTGATAGAATTACAAGGAGAAATGGAAAATCCATGATTATATTAGATTCTTAAAACCTCTCTTAGACATAGAAATACTGAACGAGAAATGTTAGTCATAATATATGATATGACATCAGTTAACAAGCTTAATCTAATTGACATATCTAGAACCCTATACCCAATACTTAGAGCATATACATTATTTTTAAACACACATGTAATTTTTATAAAAATTTACCATGTATTAGCTCATAAGGAAAATTTCAAATGCCTGAGAGTCAATAGGACACAGATCACTTTCTTTGACACCAGTGTAATAAAATCAGGTATCAACAACAAAGATAATTCATCTTACCCAACCATTTAGAAAGCAAAACACACACACTCTCTCACATACATACATACCAATCAAAACATATGTCTAAATAACTTCACACTCAAAAAATCATAATGCAAGGTATAGATTATTTTGGCCATGATGATAACACAAACCTAACAGCAAAACAATGAAAGCAGTAATTGGAGGGAAAAGTTCAGCTTAAATGAAAGAGCTTTCAGAGGAAGTGAGAAATAGAATAACAGTATAAACCCCAAGAAAGTAGAAGAAAGGGACAGAAATTAATGAAATAAAAAACAAAAGATCAACAAAAGAAAAATGCAGCAAAATTATTTCAGAAAGAGATAATATGAATAGCACTATAACCCTTGAGGAGATTAAATCAACTATCAGATTTCTGATGAAAAAAACACCATGCTTTGATGACATTAAGTCAAGTTTCAATGACTGTTAAGGAAAAAATAACCTCTTATACCTAAGCTGTCCTAGGAATAGAAAAAGATGTAACTAAAACTCCCTAACTCACTTTCTGAGGCTAACAGTAAAGCTTTGAAATGAAAACTAAAAGATATTTGGAGAAAGGAAAATTAAAGACTAATGATGGTTATCAACATTGTCCTACAGGGGCTAAAATCCTAAATAAAATTTTAGTAAATGGGATCCAACATTGTATTTTAAAAATGCACCCAAATCATGGAAGATGTATTCTAAGAATTCAAGGATGGTTTAACAACATAAAATCTATTAATATAATTCACTACACTACTAATGGAATAGAGGAGGGGAAAAAAACCCAACAAATGAACAACTAATCATACCAACAGATGCTGAGGAAAAGTTTTTTTAAAAAATTAAACAACCATGTTTGTATGTTAAAAAGAAAACAGTTTAGCAAACTAGCAGTATAGAGAAATGTTCTTAGTTTATATTAAAAAAAGATTAGATGACATACATAGCAAAATTTTGCAGTAAGCATCTTAATCAATGGTGAAAAGCTATTCTCATTAAAGTTGGGGAAAAAAACCACAAAGACATTTGCAATCACCACTTTTGTTTATCATTGTAGTGGAGGTGCTAGCCAATGAAAGAAAAGAAATAAAAGAGGTAGAATGTAAAAGAACTGTAAAGGAAAAAACAAAAATTACCATCGTTTTAGATGATAATTAGAATTTCTATGAAGTTAGTCTACAAACAATTAGAACTAATAAAAATCAAGCATGGGGCTTCCCTGGTGGTGCAGTGGTGGAGAACCTGCCTGCCAATGCAGGGGACAGGAGTTTGAGCCCTGGTCTGGGAAGATCCCACATGCTGCGGAGCAACTGGGGCCGTGAGCCGCAACTATTGAGCCTGTGCGTCTGGAGCCTGTGCTCCGCAACAAGAGAGGCTGCAATAGTGAAGAGGCCCACGCACCACGATGAAGAGTGGCCCCCGCTCGTGGCAACTAGGGAAAGCTCTCTCACAGAAAGGAAGACCCAACACACCCCAAAATAAATAAATACATTTATTTAAAAAATCAAGCATGGTTGCTGAATTCAAAATCAAAGTACAAAAATCAGGAACATTTATTTATACTGAAAAAGAAAATATCAATTAGAACTTTTTAAAAAGACATAATTCCACAGATAAAACAAGAATAGCCATGAGCTGGTACTTGTTGAAGCTGAGTAATAGACACATGAGTGTTCATTATACCAGTCTGTCAACTTTTGCATATGTTTAAAATTTGCTGTAGTAAAATTTCTTAATTAAAAAAAATAGTGATGCCATTCAGAATAACAGTGAATCTAGTAAGTACTTAGAGTACCTTGAAACATATCTTACAAAGATGTGCAAGAACTTCAGAAAATTTTTTAACTTACTGAATAAAATTAAAGAAAACATATAAAGAAACGACCACATTTATGGCAGGAAAAACTTTGATGTCATGGGAACGTCAAGTCTCCCCAAATTAATCTGTAAGTTCGCACTGAGTATTTTGGAGAACTTAGCAAGGAAATTCTAAAGTTCATATGAGATACTAGCATTTCAAGAACACTCAAGACAATTCTATAAAGGAGAGGAAGGGAGACCGGAAGAGGAAATTAACCTTTTTGAGCACTTAGCATGGGCCAGGCCCTGTTCAAAGCACTTTCCATGTATCATCTCATTTAATTTTCCTCACATCCCCCCATGGGGGCAGATACTATTATTTTTTTTTAATTATTATTATTTTATTTTTTTGCAGTAGGCGGGCCTCTCACTGCTGTGGCCTCTCCCGCTGCGGAGCACAGGCTCAGCGGCCATGGCTCACGGCCCAGCCGCTCCGCGGCAGGTGGGATCCTCCCAGACCGGGGCATGAACCCGCGTCCCCTGCATCAGCAGGCAGACTCTCAACCACTGCGCCACCAGGGAAGCCCCCAGATACTATTATTATCACCATTTCATAAAGGGAGTAACTGGGGAACAAAGAGTTTTCATAATTTGACTGAGGTTTAGGGTGACCAACCATCATGGTTTTCCCAGCTCTGAGGGGTCCTGAGATGTAGGATTTTCAGTATTGAAACTGCGAAAGTCCTAACAACACAGGCTGGTCACTCACCTTCCCAAGGTCACATATCAGTAGGTGACAGAGCTGATATGCAAACCACGCCAAGCTGACCCCACTGTCTGCCCCCTATACCACCATATACCAACCAATCTAAATATGTAAGACTCGTTATAGTACAGAATACTGAAAATAGTATGGTACTGAAAATAGGATAAAAAAAAAATAGTCCAGCAGAACAAGGAACCCAGAAGCATATCTGTCTAGACTTGGTGTTTATCAGAAGGAGGAAAGGATTCAATAAATGTTACTAGGATGGTTGGTTATCTTATCTACATGAGGCAAAATAGACCATGTCCTCATACAACAAATAAAAATAAGTTCCAGTTAGACTAAAAGTGAACAGCAAAAAGTTAAACTCTAGAAGAAATTATAAAAATCTCTTTTGGAGCTCAGGAAAGAGAGAAGGATTTCTTAAACCACACTTAGAAAGAAAAAAATGGGCAAATAATAAGTGATCCAAAGAAGAAACATAAAGAACAATATAAACACATTTCTTAAGAAAAGCCTTAAAGTCTTTAGGAATCAGGAAAATAACAATAAAAACAATGAAATATTTCACATCCAGTTTGGCAACATTTAAAAGTCTGAAAGTGCCAAGTATTGGCAAAAATATGGATAACCAGAACTCTCTAACAAGTAGGCATGAAAATGGGTGCAACCAATTTAGAAAGCAAAGTAGCAATGTATATCAAAGTAGAAAACTGGCTTACCCTCTGATTCAGCCATTCATCTGTAATAGCTTCCTTAGAGCTCATGCCCTGTATATGAGGAGATAGGTACAAGTATCCTTGCACCAGTGCAATATCAAAAAGAAGGGGAAAACAGATATTTATCCACACAGGAGTGTACAATTTATGGTTTAACCATTCAATTAAAAGGAATGAAGCAAGCACATGTATCAGTAAGAATAAGTCTTTAAAAACACACTGATTTTTAGAAAAGTGAGTTGCAGGACTTCCCTGGTGGTGCAGTGATTACGAATTTGCCTGCCAATGCAGGGGACACAGGTTCGAGCCCTGGTCCAGGAAGATCCCACATGCCACAGAGCAACTAAGCCCGTGTGCCACAATTACTGAAGCCCGCATGCCTAGAGCCCATGCTCCGCAACAAGAGAAGCCACCACGATGAGAAGCCTGTACATCACAACCAAGAGTAGCCCCCGCTTGCTGGAACTAGAGAAAGCCCGCGTGCACCAATGAAGACCCAATGCAGCCAAAAATATAAAAAAATAAATAAAGCAAGTTGAAGAAGTCTGTTGTATACAGTAGGGTACCATTTATATAATATTTAATACATAAATAATATCAAATATTGATTAGAGATACATGTATATGTATAAACACACATATATATATATATTCTACCTACCAATTTCAGAATAGTGGTTGTCTTTTCAGAAAGAAGGTGAAGAACTAGATGGCTGGAGAGAATCAGGAGTGATTGCAAATAAGCTTTAACATTTAACATCTTTAAATTTTAAAAATTCTGAAGCATCTATAGTAAAACTTGGTTGGCAACAATATGGACGTGTAACTTATTCTATGTCTTTTTTTCAACTTTTACAATATTTCATATTTTGTGAAGGAATGGATAATGGGGCCAAAATTATTTTTCATGATCATATCTCAAATTATACTGAAATTGGCTGAATACATTATTTCAGTTTAGAAATTTTGCTTAGCTTTCCTCATTTCAGGAATACATGTATTCCATCAACCAAAGTGCAGCTGCATTTCAAGGTATAACCTAGACTCTTACGTTCTGATGCAGAACACCCAATCCCCCAGGATTTAAGAAAGTGTTCCCAAGAACACCACCAATCCCCCAGGATTTAAGAAAGTGAAACCAGGTTCTCTGATGACATTCAGATTCACGTGAACATAGATCTCATGAGAAATGCTCCATCCTATCCTGGCTTTAATCACAAATATAGCAAAACACAAAACAAGGAATCTTTTGGTCAAATTGCAGGCCAGTATTTACCACGCCCTGCCAAGAGAAGATGTCAGGGTATATCAACAACAGTTCTAAGAATGGATCATCTAAAGGGATAGGGGAGGCCAATGTTTCCAGGACAGACGGAAGGTCCAGAGTTAATCCAATGAGGTTGCCCAATTCTTTAAGCAGTTGCCTAGAAACTGAGCTCTTAGTGTCACCTGGGGATGACATAAAAGCTTAAAGGATAAAAAATATCAATATGATGCTGAATTATTTGGCTTCTCCATCTCATCGATCAATCGGAGGCAAGGTATACTGAACATTAAATAAAGCACAAGACACCAGGATGAAGAATGAGCTGGGGTAAATATAAGGACTGAAATGGCAGCCTGTCAGAAAGCATGATATCCAAGGCACACATTTCAACTGGCAAGTAAAGCTCATTTGAACTGCGTTATCATTCCGTTTCAAAGCAAACTACGTTACAATCTCATTGCTATAAACATGATAGATATTTCAAAGATAAAGTATATAGATGACAAAATGTTTACTACGCCTAGGCTAAGACCCGGTCCCCGTCATGAGAGCGCCTAGAGATGGCCCTGCATCGGCCACTTAGCAGACACTCAACCATCCAAAGCCATGGCTTCCTCCTCTGTCGAGTGAGGGCAATAACAGGACCAACGGCAAGATTCTTCCCCAAGGACTGAATGAGATGGTGCATGCAAAGGTCTTGCAATAGCTCCTGGCACCAAAGCACTCAACAACTGCCTTTTTAAGTAACCGTGTGCTGGTATGAAAACTTTAGGTTTCATAAACTACTACAGAAACACACATAAAGAAACAGCTACTACAAGTGCACAGAAACTATTTCCCAAAACATTCCGTATAGATTATATCAACTTCACTTTCTCAAACCCAGAGAGCTGATAATTAAAGGGCTGCACGTATTGCAGGGCTGTTTCATACAGCTTTCGGTGGGCACGCAGCCAAAGGACTATAGGCCTAGCCATTTGGTACAGAAGGAACATCTGAAGATGTTTCTCACACCTGTCTTTATAAATCATAGATAGTGCGGGAACAGTTTAGCTTTAAGAGGCCTCTGGAACATACTCTGATACAAAAAAAAAAAATTTTTTTTTGCAACTGTAATGAATTCATTACAGCATCATCTACACCAGAAAGAAATATGCTTAGCTTCTTTAGATGATGTAGTTGCATTCCTTAGGGGAAAAAAAAAAAAATCCTTACAGCTTCCACAGCTGCAACATCTATCCAATTAGGTATATGTTGACTTTGAGTATTTATAGATTTTTAAAAGAAAGTTTTGAAACATTTAAAAATGGATGTAATTTTTGTTTCCACAAGGAAGGAATAGAAAAAGCCAAATGACATGTGAGAGAGAGGGGAAAAAAAACCACGTCTGTGTACAGAGTGCCACATAAAAGCCTGGGCTGACTTTTAAATGTTTATGGCAGACTCACAGGTGTTTATCTGCACTCCCTCCTGAAAGCCTACAATATAAATAATAACATAAAAATAATTTTAAAAAAAACAAAGAATTGGAGACAAAATAGCAACAGGTAAGAGAAAGCAACAAGGCTTTAGAAGAGGTAAGACAAGTGGTTACCTACTCAGCAGAGGAGAGAGAACTGGAAACCTGTTGCCTGAAGAAGACAGAAGCCATCTAGAAGGTGAGACGGATGAGGAGAACCTTGGAAAGACTTGGAGATGGGAGGCACTGGGCACCTCTGATGGTCAGTACATGCTGGGCTGAAAGACCGTCCAAGGAAAAGTTAGAGCTGTAGGTCCCTTGCAAAGCCAGCACAGCTAGGTGACTGCCCCTCCCACTTCATCAGACAGGACATGTATTTTCTGCAGACACTAAAGCAGAGAAATTCTGTACACGAGGATGCCCGGCATAGCTGAGAGTGAAGAAGTGGTAGCAGAGTGCCAAACTGAAAGCAAAAGGATTTAAAAAAAAAAAAAGCAAAGCACACTCATGGGTGAGACATCCACCTTAACCCTGTTCTACTACTCAGCTCACAGGCCTTATTAGCCAGGCTTAGGTCCTCAGCAGGAGGCTGCAAAGTTCTTCTTTGGGGAAACTGACCAGCCTACGAAAAAGACAGTCAGTGATGTATGGAGGTCCCCCAACCCAGTGAAGGACGACCAGTTACTAAGCCTGTCTTTGAAGCACCCAGAAGTTTCAATCAGCTTTTTAGTGTCTCATTGTTAAATATAAACAGACAGCCAAAATACAGACAGTTGAAGAAAGCCAGAGACTATAACAAACAGGAGTGGGGGAGGATCTGAGAGCTGATAGTGAGAATAAAGTCAGCCAAACAATGTTTAAAAAGTAAAAGTTAATACATGCCAAGAGTTCACCGAAACCTTACATCTATATAT